>NC_083340.1:32926708-33172680 GCF_019175385.1 Lycium barbarum
GGTAATCCCGGAAATCACTAATGAAAATTTACTAAAATTGTTTGTGAAACGATTAACTGAGAGAAAAGGTAATTAATAAATTAATTAAACAGACAAAATGAGAGTTTACTAAAATTCAATTCCGAAGGAACCGATCTAGCAGGTTTGTCGCTGCGACTCGTGCCACTATCGTCCAAACTTTACAGGCCGATTCCTAAGCAATTAATTTTAATTTCTATCATAGGGATTCGTGTAAAAAAAAAGTTATTTTTCTTCTCTAACAGTCTTTTTTTCTAAAATATCTCTGAAAATCTCCTTTATTTTACTTCATTAATTTATTTCAACCCTCCTAATTAAATCTTTTCCGTTTTGGTTCTGCCCCTTGTTGATTTTATCATCTTGTTCAGACCCTTCCACTAAACAGCACGACGGTTACAGCTAGGCTTGATGAAAACCAATGGTCCAGATCTTTCCAACGAGAAGATGTTCCTTCCAAGTGTTTTTTACTTTTTATCCCAAGTGATGCCACGTAGGATTACAGCGGGGCAACTAAAATATGAGCTTCGGGACACGTGTCATTCGGGTATTCACTAGGCAAGGTATGTAAAAATAGTGCTGATCCCGAGATAAATGTGTAAGAGAGCGGATAAGGGGTTAATGTTGTCATAGGGTTATTTATTGCATCATCAAACTCAACTTGGATGAAGGATAACTAACTTATCACCCTTTGCTCACTAGCTACCACTATTCAACTAATTTAAATTGTATAAGTTTTAAGATTTTTATCATTGAACTTATTTTATTTTGTAAAATATGACTTCAAAATTATTATTTATTGAATTTTAATAATTTTTTACACATAATTTGATATTTCACATTTAAACATATTAAGTCCAATGCTACAAACTCTACTCTACATCCGTCCTGCTATGGAGGGGTGCAGTTGAAGATAAGGATTCGTTCAGGGGTAAATGTAGACATATATATTAATTTGTTAATAAATATTAAATCAAATCTCATAATTTTTAGGGGTTGTTTGGTTGATGAATTAAGTATAGGAGGATTATAACTTATAAATTAGTTATATATGAATTAATAATATCCTTCCGTCTCAAAATATTTATCATTTTTAAAAATCAAGATAAACTTAGGTAGTTTTTTCATTTTACCTTTGTATTAATTACAATATTATAAGAGAGTAAAACATTCAAAATGATACCCTTATTAATGTTGTTTAAGGGGTGTGTAAATGAAAAACATGACCACTATTTGAGACGCAGGGAGTATGAGAATTTTATGGGAAGAATAAATAATACAAAAATTGGTATACGAAAAATAAATAATAAATGTATTATTGTGCGGGAAATAAATAATACGTGGATTATTTTAGGAATTACTTATTGTTATGCTACTTTTATCTTCAGATTATCTTATCATGATTGCTTATAATACATAAATTACTTACTCTATCTTCTATCCTGTATAAAATGTTATATTAGTTCGCGTATCTTATACCTATATTAGTTGCATATATAATGTTTGGTTTTGGGTGTTAAAATCTATACAAGTTATATCAATTTAAGTTTCGATTATTAAACGTCGTATAAAGTTATATAGAGATTAACTATTAATGCAAAATTTTATATTTATACTAAACGTTATATAAATAAATCAATACGGATTTATATAGCATGATTAGTTTAGCTTATACTTCACATACAACCCCTAAAATTATAATTAATTCATTGCTAAGAATTTTATAAGTCGAATTCCCCAAGTTTAACTTTTGAATCCGCTTCTAAATTTATTCGCCGTAATGTTCTGAAAGTAATAGAAATAATTATCGTTAGAAATCATTTACTTTTTAGTATGCTTCGGAAAAATAGTTGAATAAAAAAAAAGTTTAGTCACAATCAGTATACTTTGTATAATGGAAAGAAATGCTGCACTTAAAAGAAAAATTGGTACAATGGAAGACATTATACCAATTTTTTTTTAAGTGGAGCATTTTTTTTTTTTTTTTTGTTGTCATGGTGTTACTCGGTACCAAATAACTAACCTTACCATCATTTACTCAGCACCAATGAATAGGAAAAAACAAAAAAACTTTATCTATTTTTTGTTTTTAGTTCACTGTTCTGAATTTGGTTGGTTTTGTTTGGTCACCGAAAGGAGCAGGTATTTACTCCATTCATTTACTGCATGATCAACCCATTGAGATAACTAATACCTACCACCTTTTAGTCACCATCAAAAGCAGGAAGAAATACACTGCTACTCATATTTCTTAATTTTACTAGACGGCATATGCCCGTGCGCAGCAGGGGCATAACACTTTAGATTATAGTGCATCTATGTGTATGTAGTTGTCTTTGAATAGTGATTATATATATATATATATATATATATATATATATATATATATATATATATATATAGAGTATATGTTATGTTTAAAATATGATTAATATAACATTGTAGTTTGTGTTCCATATCTAAAATTTTATTATATTAATGTTTGCTACGAATACAAAATCGGCAAATTTATTAATATTTTTTAAAAGAGAAGACTTGTTGTAGAAATTGATTTTCTATCTAAACGAAGAAATACTATTTTTTAATTTTTTTAGTAAATATTTTCGGTTTAGCTCATTTTACTTGTCATGTTGTCTTTGTATTAAATTCTATCTAATTTTAAAATATAAATATTTTAAGTATATTTAGTGAACATAACAACTTGATTTTGTCAATATGGGATACTATGTTCAAAACACGATTAATATAACATTATAGTTTGTGCTCCGTATTTAAAACTTTATTATATTAGTGTTTGCTACGAATACGCATGGTGTTTAATATGGGGCTCACATTTTTTTAACATTGTTTGTTTTTTAAATATGAGATTCACTTTTTTTTCCAATATTGCTTGATTTTATTAATATAGGGTTCACTTTTTTTTTCCCGTGAGTTTGGATGTGGTGGGTTCCAATTTGTTTTTTAATAATGGGATTGTTTAATATGGGACCCAATTTTTTTATTTTTTTATATATACTATGTTCAAAACACGATTGATATAACATTGTAATTTGTGCTCCGTATCTAAAACTTTATTATATTAGTGTTTGCTAAGAATACAAAGTTTGCACTTTTTTTTTTGACATTGTTATTTTTTAATATGGGATTCATTTTTTTTTTATATATTGCTTGATTTTGTCAATATGAGATACTATGTTCAAAACACGATTAATATAACATTGTAGTTTGTGCTCTGTATTTAAAACTTTATTATATTACACACGGTATTTAATATGAGGTCCATAATATTTTTAACATTGTTTGTTTTTTAATATGGGATTGACTTTTTTTTTAATATTACTTGATTTTGTTAATATGAGATTCACTTTTTTTTTTCCCGTGAGTTTGGACGTGGTGGGTTCCACCTTTTTTTTAAATACTGGATGATGTTAATATAGGCCTACATTTTTTTTTAATATTAGTTGTTGTTTAATATATATGGGGCCCACAATTTCTTTTTTACAATTTTGTTTTTTTATGAGCCTGCTTAATATGGGGCCCAAAAATAACATTGTTTGTTTTTTTAATATGAGATTCACTTTTTTTTTAATTTTACTTAATTTTGTTAATATGGGGTTCACTTTTTTTTTTCCCGTGAGTTTGGATGTGGTGGGTTGCACCTTTTTTTTTAATACTGGATGGTGTTTAATATGGGACCTCCATTTTTTTTAATATTAGTTGTTCTTTAATATATATGGAGCCCATAATTTATTTTTTTTACAATTTTGTTTTTTTTATGAACCTGTTTAATATGGGACCCATTTTTTTTTTTTTTATATGTACTATGTTCAAAACTCGATTGATATAACATTGTAATTTGTGCTCCGTATCTAAAACTTTATTATATTAGTGTTTACTAAGAATACAAAGTCTGCAATTTTTATTTTTTATTTTTATATGTTGCTTGATTTTGTCAGTATGGGATACTATGTTCGTATTTATATGTACTATGTTCAAAACACTATTGATATAACATTGTAATTTGTGCTCCGTATTTAAAACTTTATTATATTAGTGTTTGCTAAGAATACAAAGTCTGCACCCTTTTTTTTATATGTTGCTTGATTTTGTCAATATGGGATACTATGTTCAAAATACGACTAATATAACATTGTAGTTTATGCTCCGTATTTAAAACTTTATTATATTAGTGTTTGCTACGAATACGCATGGTGTTTAGTATGGGACCCACTTTTTTTTTAAATATTAGTTGTTGTTTAATATATATGGGATCCACAATTTTTTAGTTTATGCTTCGTATTTAAAACTTTATTATATTAGTGTTTGCTACGAATACGCATGCTGTTTAATATGAGACCCACTTTTTTTTTTTTTAAATATTAGTTGTTGTTTAATATATATGGGATCCACAATTTTTTTTTACATTTTTTTTTATTTTTTATGGACTGTTTAATATAGGGCCCAAAAGTTTTTTTTTTATGCGGTCATTAAAAAATATGTGAGAAGTTTCTGGATTGAAAGTAATCCCTATATAATATTATACCCTATAGAAGTGAAAAGCAACCGAAGTGGGTTTATTAAAAAGCGGGTGTTTAAAAAATATGTGGGTCCAAAATTTTTTAGGGGCCCACAGACGGACGACGAAGGTGCTCTTAAACTGACTCTTCTAAAGGATAGATTTTCTTATTACTCTTTTGTTTTCAAATATTTTATTGTCGTTTCGACTAGATAGTGAAGTGTCAAATACAAAATAAACTACAAAATAGGTGAGACATTTTAAAACTTCAAATTCAAATAAATAATAATTTGAATAACTCTTATGATGAAAACTACATTAAGTACGCATGAAAGGAAGCTTAGTTTTGCTAGTGAACAAAATGATGCACACAATTTAATAGAAGATGCCTGGGAAATTAAAGTGATAATAGAATATCAACTTTGAAATTTCAATTTGTTGACTAATACCTGACGGCCTGACCTTTATATAGTTGCTACCAATTTTGAAAATTGCGTGAACAATTCTTCTCGCTAAAACCAAAAGTTAAGGATAGTATAATTTTCATCTTTTAAATTTCATCAAGGATTAAGTTGTAGCATACTATACATATATCTTCCGCTTTGCATCTTATTAAATTTCTCTCTGTGTGTACATGTTTCTTCGACGTGTCATTAAATTGCACCTATTTTTTTTCCCCCTTTCTTCTAAATCAGTTGATGAACAATTATGAGTTATGTAGTCAGTTTCGTCAATTGACAAGAATATACATTGAACGGGAAGATTCACAACTAAATCTAATATTACTGCTTTAGTGTTTGAATTTCATTTTCTTTTTATTTTTCAAAGAGTAAAGAGTGATCACTGGAAAAGGCCAAGGTACCTGGATGTTGCCTTAGCTTGAAGGTCACCAAGAGCGTGCCTGTTTGCTATTTTCAAAATGCTTTATCTTTACATTAAAAATAAATATCTAAATAAATCTCTCCGTTTAAATATATGTGATATACTTTGATTAGGTACAAAATTTAAGAAAGAATGATTTTTTTTTAAAATTTGTGGTCTAAAATAAATCATAAATATTTGTATAACTGTAAATCATTTCATTAAGAGAAAAAAGAAAGTTTAAAATTAAATGTTTTCTATATAAAGAGATGTATCACTATTTTAGGAACCAACTAAAATGGAAAGTATATTACTCTCTCCGTTTCAATTTATGTGAACATATTTTCTTATTAGTCCGTGTCACAAAAAATGATCTCTTTCTATATTTGGAAACAATTTATTTTTATGCAATGATTTATATCCACATAAAATATATGTGACTCATTTAATATCACAAGTTTAAAAGTTTTTTTTTTTTAAACTTCTTGCCCAATTAAATGAATTTACATAAATTGAAACAGAGAATATTAAATAGTACTTGGGAATTCTCTTTTTGAAGATATATTCCACTGTTAGCGGGGGTCCTAACGGCACGTGATAGGTGGAGGTTGTGTCAGCTCACCATGTGACTAACTTTGGTGCATATCCAAAGCCACAACTGACGGTGGTCAATGCCACGTGGCATCTAATTAAGGGGGAATTTTCTTTTTTCTTTTCCTTTATTTTTTCTTGTTTTAGTTTCTCTTTTTACCTTTTTCTTTCTAGTTTTGCTTCTTAGCTTAAGCATCCAGCAACGTGAGAGCACGTGGCACGTCCTGTCACGTGACACTCTAATTTTAATCCCCCTCTTCACCGCACTTGGGATCCTCTAACTGCTATCTTTGGCACAAGTCACGTGACTAAGACGCTTTTTTTTTTTCTTTGCTCGTGTTTGCACTATAAAAAAAAAAAAATTGGTAACAAAATTATTTTTATTGCCATAAATTGATTATTATTGCAAAAATTATTTTTAGTAATATTTTTTTTTTTGTTGCATAAACTTTTCCCAACGGCTGTTATTGCAACAACGTGCAACAATTTTTTTTTTTTTTTTTTGTCAAAAGTGCTTTTTGCAACAATAATCAATACTATAACAACAAAATTAAATTCTTTGGCAACAAAAAAATTCATTTGCCAACAATAAAATTAAGTTGTTTCCAAATATTAAATTTTTTGTTGCTATTTCTGTACTTTATTGTAGTGAATTGGTATACGCATTCGATTAATCATGATTCGCGTCGTGTTGGGTTCTGGAAGAGCATTCCGTATCAAGATTTTTTCATACCTAGAACTCGAATCCAAGACTCTGGTTAAAGAAAAAGCAGCCCTATCCGCAGCATCACATTCTTTGATGGTGAGACGCTCTCTTACTTTGTTGCATTATCCATCTATATCATATTACTAGATGGCAGCACGGGCTCAACACTTTGGATTATAGTGTATCTATGTGTATGTAGTTGTGTTTGGATAGTGATAATATATATATATATATATACACTATGTTCAAAACACGATTAATATAACATTTTAGTTTGTGCTCCATATCTAAAAAATTATTATATTCGTGTTTGCTATGAATACAAAGTCGGCAAAAATTTATTAATACTTTTTAAAAGAGAAGACTTATTTAAAAGGAAACTATTTTCCTCTCTTTGAGATAAAACAATAGCAATATTTAAGCATCAGTTGATACTTTCAATTTTAATTCGATTGATTTAAAAGTGTAAAATACTTATTATTTTTTATCAAATTTTGATTTGGATAATTCTAATTCAAATTATTAAATTAATTTTACATGTTTAAAACGAAACAAAGTAGAAATTGATTTTCTATTTAAACGAAGAAATACTATTTTTTAATTTTTGGTAAATATTCTCGGTTTAGCTCATTTTACTTGTCATGTTGTCTTTTGCATGGTTTTTTAAGGAAACGTGAATTAGAATTATAATTTGACTAATTTACCTTATTCATTATTTGATTTCCATTTAATATTAATCTCTTTGCACATTTATTAGAGTAAAAATAAAAATAAAAAAGTAATTAAATTCTATGTTATTTTAAAATATAAATATTTTAAGTATATTTATTTTAGTAAACATAACAAATAAATGACATGGCGGAATAGCAAATACAACAATTAAATATCTAGATTAGATCTCAGACTAATATAAGAAAAGAATGGAAATTGTGTTATAAAATAATAAAGCAAGAACAAGAATATTTGTAGAGAAGGAGAGAAGAATTCTTTATTTCTCTTGTTAGGAGTTGATTTACAATGAAGGAGAACCTCTATATTTATAGGGGAAAAGTGACTTGATCCCAAAGTCACTAACCCTAATATTTCTCCTAAAGATAACCATCCATAATAATAAATAATTTTTATAACATTCCCCCTTAGATGTCTATTTGATAGATAATGTGCCTCGTTAAAACCTTACTAGAAAAAACCCAATGGGAAAAAATCTAGTGAAGAAAAAAGAGTGCACATTTCTAATAATACGCTATTTATTTGCCTCATTAAAAACTTTACAAGAAAAAATCCAGTGGGACAAAAATCTTGAAAAGGAAAAAGAGTACAACGCGTATTAACTCCCCCTGATGAGAACCAATCCAAAAACTTGAATCTTCACATCTTCACTCAAGAGTTGCAGTTGGTATAGACTTGGTGAATAAATCAGTCATATTATCACTCGAAATATTTGTTGCACCTTGATATCACCATTCTTTTGGAGCTCGTTTGTGCAGAACAACTTTGGTGATGAACTTTGTCCTTTTATGAATCCACTCTTTAGTTGAACTATGTATGTTGTTGCATCTTCAGTCTTTGGATAGAGTTGCATCAGCATATAATATTGTTGAAATCACTCCAAGTGCATTCCTGACTTGCTTTATAAACAGATGTTATCTTTATATGATTTGATTGTCATGTAAAACAACATCGTATGACCATAATCCTTCATAGTCATAGCAAAATATATAAATGCATCAATTGCATAAAAGATATGGTACTTCAGGATCAAAAAATTCTGCAAGTTTCTCATTTCAATTTCTTTCAACAGATAATAAATTTCTTTTGAGAACTCTTCAAGAGTTTCAATAATATTCAAGTAATCAACTTGCACCAACAATATGCCAGATTTTGATTTTCACAAAGTCATAAGGATAAATAGAGTCAATTGTGTCCGTAGTCAGTAAATATTCATTAAGGTGATAAAATCGCGTTCACATTGCTTCACTTAATTCATATAAGAATTATGAACAAATTTCTACAACTTGTATATGCTTCAGGCATTTAAAATTCTTCAGGAATTTTCATATAATTTTTTCAAGTAATTCATACAGGATGTGACAACATGTATTTCTATTTAAATATGTGACATCTTCTGGTGTCTGGACAGCAAGTCCAATAAGCTTTACGCTTACCAAGATGCGTCATTTCACTTGATAATAATTTCTACGTTAGCATGCTTTACATAGACGTAGAATTTAGATCCTCACAATATTGCGCTATATTGTACCAAAGATATCGTCGACGATATATCATTTGTATCGGTTTACAATGTGACATAACTTTTTGAAATCTCATCACTTCCATTATTTTTAGGTACCTAAACCTCTCATGGGGTTTCATGTAGTGTTATGTCGTAGGCTCTTCAAGAGCAGATTGCCTCCTAATAATGATCATTGACCATTTGCTCCTCTCTTTTTTCAATGATTATTGCGCTTGGAAACGATTAATCTACCACGCTTCATGCATGTTGTAGACTATGTCCTTCAGGGACATGAATTTAATAGGAGCATTTTGCAGCTGAAATTAGAAATTAATTTTGGGTCAGCAAATGCTTCTAGCATTTGAGTTGAATTATCCTTTTAATGAGGATCACACTAATGATAATTCATAACATATTCGTCAACTGCTTATTCTCTCCCCCCTTATGTTAGAAAAACTAACATATATCTCATATTCTTTGAGGGAATCCATCTTCGCACATCATGGTAGATTAATTAATCATATACCATACATAAAAACTGTTAGATAGAAATATCTGGTTCTTAATCCTGACCCAATTGTGAGGGGAGAATTTAATATAATTTATTGGTCTGAAGCATACAAGTGATGTTGTATACCATATATCATATCTCAGACCAGCACATAAAGCTTTATTCTCATAAACAATGGTTTAGCTATTTATCGGAGGCATTCAACGTGTTATGACCCGTGTTTTCACACGTTTGGAAAGACTTGAATTACATTGGATTCTTGAGATATAAGATCAATTTGATATTTTGTTGAACATAGGAGTTATGCATGAAAGAATAGAGTCATGAAAGTGTGGGACAAGGTTAAGGGTAATTTTGGAATTTTGGAAATTAGTTTCGGGAATTACAAAATGTGATCCATAAGTATTGGGCTCAAAAAAATAATTGAAGCAAAGTGAGGCCCAAAATGGGGTGCTTGGCCGGCCACTTTGGCTTGGTCCAAGCCCATTTTATGGGTCATGTGCTTGGTCATGTGACCAAGCACTTCAATACTTATATAATTGAAGACTATGATAAGTATGAAAGGAGATAACCAAGAACAAAAAAATAGAAGAGGAGAAAGAAGAGGGTTTCGGGTTTGCTAGGAAAAAATAGGTACCAAAAATCTTGCTTCAAAAATTTATTTCTTGTTGATTTCCTACTAAGTCAAGGTTCCTTTGTAACTTGGTATAGTTGGATTGGAGTGGGGAGCATTAGAATCATCAAAGTGACTATATCTCCAAGTGAAGGAAACTTGAAGAAAAGGTATGAATTTCTACCTTTTTATTGTGTTGTGAAGTTTTGATTGTGTTGTAGTATATGGAAATGTGTTGATTGTATGAAGAAATGGAAGTTTGCAATGTGGGTTTGGTATATGGCTTGTAGCCGTGTGTATATGCATGTTGTATAGCCAAATTGTATTGAATTTATGTTATATTCTAGTTATGATTGTGATGAAATGCATGTGGGAATTGAAAGTTGGATGAATTTAGTTGATATGGAAAAATAAGCATATGGCCGTGTGGTATGTTGGCTATGGAGTGGAATTGATTAAGTTTGTTTAGTGTATTGGAGTGTTGTTGTAATGCTTGGCATAGAAATGAAGTTAGAATGATATAAGTTTGTATTGAATTGGAATGTAGAAACTTATGTCGTTTTAGTATGATTTTCCGACATTAAGGAAATGAAGTTGTTTGGTTGTTAATGGTGATAATCATTGATGAATTTGGAAGTTGGAAACTTGTTATGGAATTGCATGCCAAAGATTTGATGTTTTGCATAAGTTAAGACTTTGGCGGACAATTGTATATTATGTATATCAAGTGTATATCTTAAGGCAATCGATATGAAATGTATCTAGAACTATATGGTGATGATCTTGATTGTTGATGAATGTGAAATTATTGATATTAGTGAAAGTTTGGATTGAAATGAAGGTTATGTCAACTTGTGAGAAAAATGTCTTGTTGAAGGATATTTGTGTTCTTAATGTTCTTTGTTGATGTTAATGTCGTCGTTTGGGTTGTTGTTGATGATTTCTAGCCGAGTTGAATTCTCGGGGTGCCATATGTATAGGGGAAGTGCTGCCGAAATTTCGGTAGCCAAATATGATTAAAGTTGTAATAATGGCATTAATAACTCACAATTGGTAAACTTGACCAATTGCAGTTTTTCGACGAAACGGGAAGTGAGTTTGGAAAGGCTTAAGGAGCGTGAAAGGTATGTAAAGCAAACCCAATTCTTCCCTTGGCATGCCCTTAGTGTGTTAGAGTCGGATCCGGGCCTCGAAGGACCTCTTGGCCCTCGGAATCCGCAAGACAAAATTTCAGTTTTTCCTTCAGTAGAATTGAACCATCTTTGATACGCTATTTCTTGAAATTATGCAACTTTGCTCCAAATTACTTGGAAAGTCATAGAATGTCTGTATAACCTTTTTAGGTGATACCATAAGCTTAGAGGGCATAATTTGAGCCCGCCGCCTTATTTGTCCCGAGGCGGGCCCACTATTTCCGGTTTTGCCCCTAATATGTTAAAGCTTACTTTTTAAGCGATTTTTGAAAGAAATGTTTTGATTACCTTACTAATCGCTTAAAGAATATTATTTTAAATATTCTATTAAATCTTATAAATTATTTTGACACTCGGAATGACTTCAGGAAGGTTATATTCCTGTAAATTATTATGATATCTGAATTGTATTAGTTCTGATTCCGTCCGACTCCATTGGATTTGTTTGGCTTTGATACGCTTCATCGAGTCTTTGAAACCATTTATGATATTTTTAAATTGCATTAGTCTCTCACTACTCCATTCGTGGATGTCCCAATGTTTCCCACACTGAGCCCGGGCCAGGATATGTTGTCAAGCGTAATTCTCTGCATTGTTCGCCGCGTCCCGATGTGAGGGGGCAGGTATACGCGTACATGGGTCTGTGGAGTATGATGTGCCATGTCCGCCTATTCTGATCTGATCTGTTATGGCCATTTTGATATGACATTATATGATACGGGGCCACACCCCTTTTTCTGATTCCTCTGTATAGTGGCACCAGCGTCGGGAGGGTGGCCACATTCTGTCTGCCGAGTCCCGTGGCAGGGACCGGATATGATATGATATGACATATGTTTCTGTACACATTCTGTCTGATTTGGAAATATGCATTTGACACTCTGGATTTTGTACCCATTTTCTGTAATCATTATGATTTGACTTCTGTGATTCCGCTTTACATATTCAGTACATATTTCGTACTGACCCCCTTTCTTCGGGGGTTGCGTTTTCATGCCGCGCAGGTACGGACGACAGGTTTGCTGATCCGCACGTTTAGGATCCCATTTCTGCTATTTTGGGGCGCTCTCTTCTACAGAGCCCATCTTTTGGTACAGTCTGTCACTGCTATCTGGATATGTACTTTGTTCAGGGTATGACGGGGCCCTGTCCCGTCTTATGATTGCGATATGTTCTGTAGAGGTCTGTGGATACATCTGTGTGGGTTCTGTACATATGTTTGGGATGTTTTGTTATATGACAGCCTTATCGGCTTCTGTGTGCCAAGTCTGCTCTTCTGCTAAATTCTGTAGCATCCACTAATGTTATTATTATATTATTATTCTGATAATATGCTAATTTGGGTATCGGGTACGTATAGGTGCCCAGCTAGGGCACTGGTCGCGGCCCACGGGGTTGGGTCGTGACAAAAGTGGTATCAGAGCAGTTCGTCCTCGGAATGTCGACAGACCGTGTCTAGTAGAGTCTTGTTTATCGGTGTGTTGTGCACCACGCCTATAAACAGGAGGCTACAGGGCATTTAGGATACTACCCTTCTTTCTGTCTTAGATCGTGCGATAGAGCTGTGTTATCAGGATGACCCCTCCCTAACGAGTGGCTATGTTTGCAGATATGCATCCAAAAAAGGCAACAGCGGCCCAAAAGGCCAAGTCAGCAGCCTTGGGAGAGACTAGCCGGGTCCAGAGGATTACCAGGGCCCAGGCACATATTGCTCCGGGGACTTTGCCCCAGACAGAGGGTTCGTCTACACCGCCACTCGTGGAGGAGATTGGGGCGGCCGCAGCCGCAGATCGGGGGCCGGCTCCACCGCCAGCTCCCGCAGTTCCAGTACCTGAGCCTCCAGCTCCACGGCCAGGCACTGATGATCAGTCTATGAGGGAGGCAGTCCAGTTGCTGACGAGACTTGTGGCAGGGCAGGTTCAGGGGCATGGACTGGGAGGTGACCGGGCAGTCAGGCGTGATAGTTCGAGAGCCCGTGAGTTTTTGACTTGTAACCCTCCAGAGTTCTTCGGGACAAAGCCCGAGGAGGATCCTGAGGAGTTTATCAGGAAGATGCGACGCACTCTAGATTTGATTAATGCTTCCGAGACAGAGTCAGTCGCGTTAGCTTCGTACCGGTTATATGATGTGGCGGCAAACTGGTACGAGTCATGGGGGCTATCCAGGGGGGACGGCGCTCCTCCAGCAGTTTGGGGCGATTTTTCTCAGGTATTTCTTGGACATTTTCTGCCCCCAGAGTTGCGACGAGCCAGATCTGATAGATTCTTATTATTGAGGCAGAAGGGCCGCAGTATCCGGGACTATAGTTTGGAGTTTGATTCCTTGGCCCGATATGCACCTACTGTGGTGGCTACTATGGCGGACCGGATGCACAGATATATTATGGGGCTGGATCGGTATTTTGTTGATAGCTGCTTAGTATTGGCTGCTCAGCCCGGTATGGACATTGCCCGTATCCAGGCCCATGCCCAGGGCATGGAGGATCGGGGCAGAGGAGGACACCAGCCTGACAGGGGCCAGGATCGGAGACAACCCAAGAGGGCCAGGTCATCTGGAGATTTTCGGGGCAGACAGCCCCAACAGCCGCAGCAGCCTAGCAGATTTTCATCTCAGCCGGCGCAGAGCGCGCCTCCCCAGCCTACAGGTCGCAGATTCGATAGCCCAGGGTATTCAGGAGCAGGCCAGAGCTCCAGGGCTTCAGGTTCGCGGACAGATAGGGGTTCTGGTCAGATGAGGCCACCCAGGGTTCAGTGTTCTTTTTGCGGCAGATACCATACGGGAGAGTGCTACAGAGCCACCGGTGCATGCTTTTCTTGTGGCCGTCAGGGCCATTCTGTGAGAGATTGCCCGTATAAGGGTAGTTCGGGTGGTGCAGCGCAGCCTACCGGATCAGCCGCTGGGTCTTCATCTTCGTCAGTGGCTATGCGCCCTACGGGGCAGGGTATTTCGGCACCAGCGGGTCGTGGCAGAGGTCGTGGTGGAGCTTCTGGTATTAGCGGTCCTTCGAACCGCATTTATGCTTTGGCCAGTCGCCAGGATCAGGAGGCATCTCCTAATGTCGTTACAGGTACTTTATTGGTCTTCTCTCGGTCTGTGTATGCATTAATTGATCCAGGTTCGACTTTATCATATATTTCACCTCTTGTTGCCGGTAAAATTGGTATTATGTCTGAACCTATAAAGCCATTTGAGGTAGCCACACCGATAGGGGACTTTATTGTAGCGAAACAGGTTTATAAAGATTGTTCTGTGATTGTATGTGGCCGTGATACTAAGGCAGATCTGGTAGAGTTAGATATGACTGAATTTGATGTTATTATGGGCATGGACTGGCTAGCTTCCTGTTATGCTAATGTTGACTGCCAGAATAAGGTGGTTCGCTTCCAGTTTCCCGGGGAGCCAGTTATAAATTAGGCTGGTAATACAGCATCGCCGAAAGGTAAGTTTATTTCATACCTTAAGGCAAAGAAAATGATCAGAAAGGGTTATATCTATCATCTGGTTCGGGTGCAAGACTTGGACGCCGAGATGCCGACACTTCAGTCAGTCCCCGTGGTTAATGAGTTTCCAGATGTTTTCCCCGACGAGCTTCCAGGTCTTCCTCCAGAGCGAGAGATAGACTTCTCTATTGACATACTCCCAGACACTCAGCCTATCTCTATTCCTCCGTACAGAATGGCGCCTGCAGAATTAAAGGAGTTGAAGGAGCAGCTGAAAGATTTGTTGGATAAGGGTTTCATCAGACCCAGTACTTCGCCTTGGGGAGCCCCGGTATTATTTGTGCATAAGAAAGACGGGTCGCTGCGTATGTGTATTGATTATCGGCAGCTGAATAAGGTAACTATAAAGAATAAATACCCCCTCCCCAGGATTGATGATTTGTTTGATCAACTGCAGGGCGCTAAGTGTTTTTCGAAGATAGATCTTCGATCCGGCTACCACCAGGTACGAGTACGAGAGGACGATATCCCTAAGACAGCTTTCCGGACCCGATATGGGCATTATGAGTTCAGGGTTATGTCTTTTGGGCTTACTAATGCTCCCGCAGTATTCATGGATTTGATGAACCGGGTATTCAGGCCATTCTTGGATATGTTTGTAATTGTATTCATTGATGATATCCTGGTTTATTCTCGGTCTGAGGCGGAGCACGCAGATCATCTGAGATCGGTATTAGGGGTACTCCGGCATCAGAAATTATATGCCAAATTTTCTAAGTGTGAATTCTGGCTGTCTTCAGTGGCTTTCTTGGGGCATATTATTGCAGCTGATGGTGTCCGGGTGGACACACAGAAGATTGAGGCCGTGAAGAATTGGCCCAGACCTACGACGCCCACAGAGGTACGCAGTTTCCTGGGGTTAGCAGGTTATTACAGGAGATTTGTGGAGAAGTTTGCTTCGATTTCAGCGCCTTTGACAAGGCTGACTCAGAAGGGAGCTAAGTTCCAGTGGTCTGACGCTTGTGAACGGAGCTTCCAGTTGCTGAAGGAGAAGCTGACTTCAGCCCCAGTTCTGACTCTTCCAGAGGGACCGGACGGGTATGTTATTTATTGTGACGCTTCTGGTATGGGGTTAGGCTGTGTATTGATGCAGCACGGCAGAGTTATAGCGTATGCTTCCCGGCAGCTCAAAAAGCATGAAAAGAATTATCCTACCCACGATCTGGAGCTCGCAGCGGTAATTCATGCTCTGAAGATATGGAGACACTATTTATATGGCGTTCATGTGGATATCTATACTGATCATAAGAGTCTCCAGTATATTTTCAGACAGAGAGAGCTTAATTTGCGACAGCGGAGGTGGCTGGAGCTTCTGAAAGATTATGACGTGGATATTCTGTATCATCCGGGTAAGGCTAATGTTGTTGCAGATGCGCTCAGTCGGAAGTCGATGGGCAGTTTGGCCGACTTACAGCCAGACAGGAGAGAGATAGCCCGTGATATTCAGCAGTTGGCTAGTCTCGGGGTTCGTCTGGCCGATTCTGGAGATACCCAGATTTCTGTTCGAGGGGTTTCTGAGTCGTCCATCAGGGACGATATTAAGCGGCGTCAGTATGAGGATCCTGTCTTAGCTCGGTACAGGGACACAGCCTATGATAAGGAGAGGACTCCGTTCGAGTTTTCACCGGACGGTACTTTGTTACACAGAGGCAGGTTGTGTGTACCTGATATTACAGGCCTTCGGCAGCAGGTTATGAGCGAGGCACATTATGCTCGCTATTCGGTCCATCCTGGGTCTACGAAGATGTACCATGATCTTCGATGCTTATACTGGTGGGACGGTATGAAGCGGGATGTTGCAGAGTTCGTCGCCCAGTGCCCTAATTGTCAGCAGGTCAAGATTGAGCACCAGAAACCGGGTGGACTGCTGCAGGAGATAGAAATCCCGACTTGGAAGTGGGAGGTTATTAATATGGACTTCATTACAGGTTTGCCTCGCACTCCACGGAAGTATGATTCCATCTGGGTCGTTGTTGATAGGCTGACGAAATCAGCCCATTTTCTTCCCGTCAGGGCTACTTATTCCGCCGAGGATTATGCCAGGCTCTATATTAAGGAGATTGTGAAGCTTCACGGAGTTCCTATATCTATTATTTCTGACAGAGGCGCCCAGTTTACGACGCATTTCTGGAGATCTTTTTAGGAGGGACTAGGGACTCAGGTGAGTCTGAGCACCGCATTTCATCCTCAGAGCGACGGGCAGGCCGAGCGCACTATACAGACGCTGGGGGATATGTTGCGGGCCTGCGTTATTGATTTCAGAGGCAGCTGGGATGATCACCTGCCGTTGATTGAGTTTGCATATAATAACAGTTACCATTCCAGCATCCAGATGGCTCCGTACGAGGCTTTATATGGCAGGAAGTGCAGATCGCCGATCGGCTGGTTTGATATTGGCGAGACAGAGTTGATTGGACCAGATATGGTCCAGCAGGTCGTGGACAAGGTGAAACTTATTCGAGAGCGACTGTTGGCAGCCCAGAGTCGACAGAAATCATACGCGGATAAACGGCGTCGACCGTTGGAGTTTCAGGTAGGCGATTGGGTATTTCTGAAGGTATCGCCTATGAAAGGCGTGATGCGGTTCGGCAGAAAGGGTAAGCTCAGTCCGCGTTATATTGGGCCTTATCAGATTGTTCGGAAGGTTGGAAATGTCGCCTATGAGTTAGATTTGCCATCTGATTTGGAAGCGGTACATCCGGTATTCCATGTCTCTATGCTTCGCAGATGCATTGGTGACCCTTCCAGAATTTTCCCTGCGGATGATATTCAGGTGACGGAGCAACTATCGTACGAGGAACAGCCCGTATCTATTTTGGATCGTCAGGTAATAAGGCTCCGGAATAAAGACGTAGCCTCTGTTAAGGTACTGTGGCGGAACGATAATAGGGAGGAAATGACATGGGAGGCCGAAGAGGAAATGAAGAAGAAATATCCTCAATTGTTCCCTATGCCCACAGGTAACCTTAAATCCTGCTTAATTTCATTTCAATGTCAATCGTATGTCCTATGTGTTGTTTGTAAGCATGAACTCCCCCAAAGTATTTTCCAACCCTATAAGATTAATTTTACATTCGAGGATGAATGTGCTAAAGGGGGGGAGGATGTTATGACCCGTGTTTTCACACGTTTGGAAAGACTTGAATTACATTGGATTCTTGAGATATAAGATCAATTTGATATTTTGTTGAACATAGGAGTTATGCATGAAAGAATAGAGTCATGAAAGTGTGGGACAAGGTTAAGGGTAATTTTGGAATTTTGGAAATTAGTTTCGGGAATTACAAAATGTGATCCATAAGTATTGGGCTCAAAAAAATAATTGAAGCAAAGTGAGGCCCAAAATGGGGTGCTTGGCCGGCCACTTTGGCTTGGTCCAAGCCCATTTTATGGGTCATGTGCTTGGTCATGTGACCAAGCACTTCAATACTTATATAATTGAAGACTATGATAAGTATGAAAGGAGATAACCAAGAACAAAAAAATAGAAGAGGAGAAAGAAGAGGGTTTCGGGTTTGCTAGGAAAAAATAGGTACCAAAAATCTTGCTTCAAAAATTTATTTCTTGTTGATTTCCTACTAAGTCAAGGTTCCTTTGTAACTTGGTATAGTTGGATTGGAGTGGGGAGCATTAGAATCATCAAAGTGACTATATCTCCAAGTGAAGGAAACTTGAAGAAAAGGTATGAATTTCTACCTTTTTATTGTGTTGTGAAGTTTTTATTGTGTTGTAGTATATGGAAATGTGTTGATTGTATGAAGAAATGGAAGTTTGCAATGTGGGTTTGGTATATGGCTTGTAGCCGTGTGTATATGCATGTTGTATAGCCAAATTGTATTGAATTTATGTTATATTCTAGTTATGATTGTGATGAAATGCATGTGGGAATTGAAAGTTGGATGAATTTAGTTGATATGGAAAAATAAGCATATGGCCGTGTGGTATGTTGGCTATGGAGTGGAATTGATTAAGTTTGTTTAGTGTATTGGAGTGTTGTTGTAATGCTTGGCATAGAAATGAAGTTAGAATGATATAAGTTTGTATTGAATTGGAATGTAGAAACTTATGTCGTTTTAGTATGATTTTCCGACATTAAGGAAATGAAGTTGTTTGGTTGTTAATGGTGATAATCATTGATGAATTTGGAAGTTGGAAACTTGTTATGGAATTGCATGCCAAAGATTTGATGTTTTGCATAAGTTAAGACTTTGGCGGACAATTGTATATTATGTATATCAAGTGTATATCTTAAGGCAATCGATATGAAATGTATCTAGAACTATATGGTGATGATCTTGATTGTTGATGAATGTGAAATTATTGATATTAGTGAAAGTTTGGATTGAAATGAAGGTTATGTCAACTTGTGAGAAAAATGTCTTGTTGAAGGATATTTGTGTTCTTAATGTTCTTTGTTGATGTTAATGTCGTCGTTTGGGTTGTTGTTGATGATTTCTAGCCGAGTTGAATTCTCGGGGTGCCATATGTATAGGGGAAGTGCTGCCGAAATTTCGGTAGCCAAATATGATTAAAGTTGTAATAATGGCATTAATAACTCACAATTGGTAAACTTGACCAATTGCAGTTTTTCGACGAAACGGGAAGTGAGTTTGGAAAGGCTTAAGGAGCGTGAAAGGTATGTAAAGCAAACCCAATTCTTCCCTTGGCATGCCCTTAGTGTGTTAGAGTCGGATCCGGGCCTCGAAGGACCTCTTGGCCCTCGGAATCCGCAAGACAAAATTTCAGTTTTTCCTTCAGTAGAATTGAACCATCTTTGATACGCTATTTCTTGAAATTATGCAACTTTGCTCCAAATTACTTGGAAAGTCATAGAATGTCTGTATAACCTTTTTAGGTGATACCATAAGCTTAGAGGGCATAATTTGAGCCCGCCGCCTTATTTGTCCCAAGGCGGGCCCACTATTTCCGGTTTTGCCCCTAATATGCTAAAGCTTACTTTTTAAGCGATTTTTGAAAGAAATGTTTTGATTACCTTACTAATCGCTTAAAGAATATTATTTTAAATATTCTATTAAATCTTATAAATTATTTTGACACTCGGAATGACTTCAGGAAGGTTATATTCCTGTAAATTATTATGATATCTGAATTGTATTAGTTCTGATTCCGTCCGACTCCATTGGATTTGTTTGGCTTTGATACGCTTCATCGAGTCTTTGAAACCATTTATGATATTTTTAAATTGCATTAGTCTCTCACTACTCCATTCGTGGATGTCCCAATGTTTCCCACACTGAGCCCGGGCCAGGATATGTTGTCAAGCGTAATTCTCTGCATTGTTCGCCGCGTCCCGATGTGAGGGGGCAGGTATACGCGTACATGGGTCTGTGGAGTATGATGTGCCATGTCCGCCTATTCTGATCTGATCTGTTATGGCCATTTTGATATGACATTATATGATACGGGGCCACGCCCCTTTTTCTGATTCCTCTGTATAGTGGCACCAGCGTCGGGAGGGTGGCCACATTCTGTCTGCCGAGTCCCGTGGCAGGGACCGGATATGATATGATATGACATATGTTTCTGTACACATTCTGTCTGATTTGGAAATATGCATTTGACACTCTGGATTTTGTACCCATTTTCTGTAATCATTATGATTTGACTTCTGTGATTCCGCTTTACATATTCAGTACATATTTCGTACTGACCCCCTTTCTTCGGGGGTTGCGTTTTCATGCCGCGCAGGTACGGACGACAGGTTTGCTGATCCGCACGTTTAGGATCCCATTTCTGCTATTTTGGGGCGCTCTCTTCTACAGAGCCCATCTTTTGGTACAGTCTGTCACTGCTATCTGGATATGTACTTTGTTCAGGGTATGACGGGGCCCTGTCCCGTCTTATGATTGCGATATGTTCTGTAGAGGTCTGTGGATACATCTGTGTGGGTTCTGTACATATGTTTGGGATGTTTTGTTATATGACAGCCTTATCGGCTTCTGTGTGCCAAGTCTGCTCTTCTGCTAAATTCTGTAGCATCCACTAATGTTATTATTATATTATTATTCTGATAATATGCTAATTTGGGTATCGGGTACGTATAGGTGCCCAGCTAGGGCACTAGTCGCGGCCCACGGGGTTGGGTCGTGACACAACGCCAAACCAGCTTGAATATAAACCAGTATTAACAAGATGAATTATCTTGATTACACACTCTGAAAATTGTGCTCTCAACTCAATTATTTTGAGCAAGTAACTTTGCATATGTCAAAATGCGGGTTGACAATAAACACACATGTGACTGTCTTATCGATGCATCTATTTAAGACATCACATAACAGGTGAACGGGCCCTTATTCACCTTTTCTATTTTTTTCTTCAGAATTTAGGAATTCAATCCCAACATTAGCCAGTATAATCAACTTATCAAGAGAACAAGCAACAAAATTAAATTCTTGAAGAATCTTCTAGTTCTTCAATATATGTCAAATACTCAATTTTCACATCATATTTGAATCGGGATGGCCAAACCGCTCACGCCGACTAATAAAATTATTTATACTAGTAAACTTCAGGTTTACCATACCATGTGCTATATGTTTTAGTAAACATCTGGTTTACTTTGACATGATTTTTTTTTTTTTGTACCAATAAACTTCTGGTTTACCGTGACCTGTGATTTCATCATGTTTATATTTGTAGTACAATTTGGAGATAAGGCGTGTAACCTTTCACATAGATATTTCTTACCAAACATGACTTTGAAGATACTTGATCCTCCTATCATTTGTAACTTCAATATGATAGCCATTTATTTGAGTAAACTTCGGGTTTACTACAACTTGTGTTTCGATCATAACAACTTCATATATTACAATCTAGAACGAATTACATAATAGTATGTAAGCTCTTCGGGAGCCTTTAATTTATTCTCCATAATCACATATTGTTCGAACACTACTGGTGTCATAGTTCTTGTAGACAAATAATTAGGCTCTTATGGGCCTTGATCATTAATTTTGTACTACCAACTATTGCTTAGGTACTTCTGGTATCTTGAAAGCAAATTTAGACACTATTGGTGTCATGAAATAAAACAATAACCAAATGAGCATTTAAAACAATTCTGAATACATGAATAACGAAAAGTAAACATTAAATTTTGAACTTCAGTATTTTAAACTTCTCCGTCAGGGAGGCTAATTAACATCTGAATATTTTTTTTTCTTTTATATCAAAACGATAACTATACAGTTATAATGTTCCCCTGAATAGTAGTAATTAGTTCTTTCCCAAAACCTAAAATCTCACAAATTAGGTGTTTTAAAGCAAGTTAAATAATGTAATGATAGACATAATCCTGAATTCACAATTTACCATCACCAAGGATAATGAATAGTACCTCGAACCATGCATGAATCTGATTAATCCTTTATATAATTCTAGGATAAAAAATTGTCAGCAGTTAGAATTCATAATCAAGTATATTAAAGGTCACTTGTTAGCAGATGTGAAGAGTTAAGTGTGCCATCTGTATAGAATAGAATCCCAGTACAGATTCAACTAGGATACGTCCCTTATTATATATAGGATACGTCAATACTTGGTGCCCAAGTTCTGTAGTTTGGTTAGGACTCTACTTGTTGGTTGCTGCTATGTATTATATATTTGTTGTATGTGTTCACTACGATGCATATAGAAAACGATTCTTTCACCATCTTCTCTGCTTTTTTATAACACACAAACATAAATCATAAAATTAAAATAGTAAAAGGCTTTGTGGTCATATCCTAATCAAGTTCCAATTTTGATTTCGTAATATTGGATTCACATCCACTGTTTGTGGAATTAAGTTGCAGTAGACCAATCATATATGCATAATTCCCTCTTTGTAGCATACACGTTGTATTATATATACGTCAAGGTATCTAGAAATCTGATTCCTAAAAAATCATAATTCATAAATGATTCCATTTTAAGAGACAAGGAAAACCTAAGTATCACATGGAATTTGAAACTACGTGCATCATTACCCGAAGATAAGAATCAAACACATAAGAAAATGGAATATACATCCTAAGATTGAAACTTCGCATACTGGAAACAATTCTAATTATATAGAACTTTGTCTACCAAACATATGTAAAAATTCAACATAAGACTTGCATCTTACCGTTTAAGTCATAGATTCTATAGGCATTACCTTTAGTCATAGATGATATCAATATTGAAGTCAGTAAGTAGGTAGACA
The DNA here is from genome assembly GCF_019175385.1 of Lycium barbarum. Taxonomy (NCBI): domain Eukaryota; kingdom Viridiplantae; phylum Streptophyta; class Magnoliopsida; order Solanales; family Solanaceae; genus Lycium; species Lycium barbarum. The sequence goes on from NC_083340.1 coordinate 32,949,660, forward strand.
AAATCAGTAAGCGAGCAAGAATGTTAATTGACAGGTCTAAACACCAATTGCAGTCAAAACACACAGGTATTATACGTGTAAAGTTTTACTACTTCGGGAGTAAACCTTATAATTTTATTACTGCATGAGTAAATTTCAAATTCTTACTACTTCGAGATTAAATTTCAATGTCTTACTACTTCAGAAGTAAATTTTAAAGTTTTACTACTTCTGGAATAGATTTCAGAGTCTTACTATTTCGGGAGTAAAGCTCAAAATTTTACTACTTCGGGAGTAGAGTTCAATGTTCTCCTACTTCAAGAGTAGAGTTCAAACTTTGCTACTTCGGGAGCAGATTTCTAAGTTTACTACTTGGGGAGTAAAGCATAGAATATTTAGAATATTTTTTCTCAATTATTATACCTCTTCTAGAGGTGAGTCGTGATAACTTCACAATCAAATGCACGTCCGCATGTATAAGCTTTACTGCATACTGTCAAATTCACTTCGGGAAATGAATCTGTATTTATAACATTTATCATAAGTTCTCATTCTTCGGGAATGGACCATAATAATCTGAACGTGTCTTAACCACATTAATTGTGATAGCTTATAACCTCTTTTAATATGTTATTACTTCAGGAGCAAATCGAGGCATGCATATAAACATATTACCACTTCAGATGATTATAGACATAAATATTTAGTCATAACAAGCCTTTCAGAATAAACTAAAAACAACAGATGGACATTGATTTAAAAATTGCTAAAAGGCTAGACCACATGAGAATCAGTACTTAAAACTATGATTGGCCAAAGAAATTTCGAGATGTCACTCCATAATCATGTATCCATAAGTTAATGCCTTAAATATGGTCATTGTGATTCATTATACTAACCTGGAAAATAGTCCAGATGCCCATGGTCCACTTCAAACATAATAGTGCAACTGTAACCCAATTATCATACTTTGCGGACGACGAACAGTCAGCGTATTTTAGGAGTGGTTATTAGAGACTCGTGCTGATAACGTGTTATAAAATAATAAAGCAACAACAAGAATATTTGTAGAGAATGAGAGAAGAGAGCAATTCTTTATTTCTTTTGTTAGGGATTGATTTACAATGAAGGAGAACCTCTATATTTATAGGGGAAAAGTGACTTGATCCCAAAGTCACTAAGCCTAATATTTCTCCTAAAGATAGACATCCATAATAATAAATAATATTTATAATAAATTGTATGTATTTGCCTACTTAACCTTTTGAACAAAAGCAATAATATGGGATCCATATTTTTTGCTGTGCAATAATTTCATTTGCTCCCACTAATGGGTTAATACGCGTGTGACAATGAATCCACTATTATTGACTTGATGGGGATATTTTAGGAATTACATGAATATTGTTTGATTTTTTAATATTTGGGGTGCACGTTTTTTTTTTTTTGACATTGTTTGTTTTTTTAATATGGGGTCCACTTTTTTTTTCATGAGTTTGGAGAGGGTGGGTTCCATTTTTTTTCTTTTTTTTTTTTAATATTGCTTGGCGTTTTTAATATGGGGTCCACCTTGTTTTGTTTAAGAGTGACTGACGACGAAGCATGGGTAAACCGATGCTTCTATATAGTAGAAAAATAGAAATATAATAAAGTATTTCTATCTACTTTTTAGAAGAGTTGGTAATATAAAATATAAAATGTCATTTTTTTGCCCTTAAATAAAAAAGTGGGTGGGACCACAAAGGATGTTTTTGCCCTTAAATAAAAAAGTGGGACCAAAGGACGGACACGATCTTGCTTATAAACCAGCTCTTCTATATAGTAGTAAAGTAAAGTAAGGTAATATATATATATATATATTATGTTCAAAACATGATTAATACAACATTGTGCTCCGTATCCAAAACTTTATTATATTAGTGTTTGCTACGAATACAAAGTTGGCAAAAATTTATTAATACTTTTTAAAAGAGAAGACTTATTTAAAAGGAAACTATTTTTCTCTTTTTGAGATAAAACAATAGTAATATTTAAGCATCAGTTGATACTTTGAATTTTAATTCGATTAATTTAAAGGTGTAAAATATTCTATTGTTAATGTATGTAGATTGGACCTAAACAATACCTATTATTTTTTTTATCAAATTTTGATTTGGGTAATTCTAATTCAAATTATTATATTAATTTTACATGTTTAAAATGAAACAAAGTAGAAATTTGATTTTCTATTTAAATGAAGAACTACTATTTTTTAATTTTTGGTAAATATTTTTTGTTTAGCTCATTTTACTTGTCATGTTGTCTTTTGCACGATTTTTTAAGGAAACGTCAATTAGAATTATAATTTCACTAATTTACCTTATTAATTATTTGATCTCCATTTAATATTTTTTTATGACATTAATCTCTTTTCACATTTATTAGAGTAAGGAAAAAAATGAAAAAGTAATTAAATTCTATCTTATTTTAAAATATGAGTATTTTAAGTATATTTATTTTAGTAAACATAACAAATAAATAACATGGCGGAAAAGCAAATACAACAGTTCAATATCTAGATTACATCTCAGGCTAATATAAAAAAAGAAAGAAAATTGTATGGTTTTGCTACTTAACCTTTTAAATAAATGCAATAATATGAGGTCCATGTTTTTTGCTGTACAATAATTTCACTTGCTCCAACTAATGGGTTGATACGCATGTGGCAATGAATCCATCATTATTGATTTAATGAGATACTTTGAAAATTGCATGAATATTGTTTAATTTTTTAATATGGGATGCACTTTTTTTTTTGACATTGTTTGTTTTTTTAATATGAAATTCATTTTTTTTTATATTGCTTGATTTTGTTAATATGGGGTCTACTTTTTTTCGCATGAGTTTGGAGATGGTGGGTTCCACTTTTTTTTTTTTTTTTTTTAAATATTGGTTGGTGTTTAGTATGGGGCCCACACGCTTTTTTTTTTTAATGGAGGACGGACGACGAAGCATGGGTCTAAACCCATGCTTCTATATAGTTTTCCGTGAGTTTGGAGATGGTGAGTTTCACTTTTTTTTTTTTTAATATTGGTTGGTGTTTAGTATGAGGCCCACACATTTTTTTTTTTTTTTTAAAAAAGGAGGACGGACGACGAAGCATGGGTCTAAACCCATGCTTCTATATAGTTAAAATATGCTCCCATTTTAATTTGGTTGATGCAAGTCTAACCATAGTTTTCTTTCTCGACACTAGTAAAGTTAATTTTTTACCAATAGCACCTTGCCCCTAGTTTTCTCTTCCAAGTTTATATACCGAAGTATATTTCGTCGATAACCAATTAATTTTATTGACTATTTGGTAATTAGTAGGAAGTAAACAAAGGGAGAAATTATGGAGAAAGTAACAGAAATAGGTTCTGATGATTTATTAGCAAATTCGAAGTGCAAAGGAAAAAATTATTTTGAACTCATGGCCCTAACCGGGCCATCCTTACATGCATAGCACAAGCTAGCACTGTTATTTCTCTTAATCTGCGAATGTCCGTTCCATTGAAAAATTTGATTGTGAAAGAGAAAAGAAAATAATGAACTACAAGGGTTCAATAACAATTATTAGTATTTCATACAAGGATTAATTAATGGAATATTGAATTGGATATATGATTGGTTGTTAAAATTAGACAAAATAAATGTGAAACTAGCTACTTACTCTATCCCAATTTGTATTACACTCTTTCATTTTTAGTCAGTCAAAAAAAAAATGACATCTTTGTATATTTATCAATAACTTAACTCTACAATTCCCATTTACGGCTTAATGAAATGATTTCTAGCCACAAAGAATTCTTTGACTTATTTTAGAGTACAAGATTCAAAAGTTCTCCTTCTTTCTTAAACTTCGCGCCAAGTCAACTACCCTCATATAAATTGGGACAGAGGGAGTAATTTCTAAAAGATAAAATTAAACTTAGTTGCCGCGCTCAAGAGTTCTCCATACCAAATTAAGATTTTACTTCCCCGTTTGAAATTAACAGTCACTTTAGCTAAAAAAGAATTGTCACTTTATGAATTAATTCAATAATAAAGTTGGCAATTGTTTCCAACTATATCCTAATATTAAAGAGGTATACACAATATTTAAGAGGAAAAAATCATGTCTACATTAATTAAATAGGGGTAATTTAATAGAGTATACTTATATTTTGTTTTTTTAATGGACAGAAAGAGCTAAAAAGATAATTAAAATGGGGCGGAGGGAGTAATAATTAACACAATTCAAGAATTTGGTTATATAACACTAAAGTTGATGATAGCCTTAGGGTTATAAGCAGTTGTATACATGTCGCATATCTTTTGTATAGTAAAGTAAAGGGGATATGCATTATTATATATAATACATGCTAACATCGTGTGAGACCATTATGGTTAGTGACTGATCTCAATGGAATATTTCTTTATTAGATTCCTGAAGAAGTGGTCAAAGTGCAACCTATGAGTTTCTAAAGTTTTTTAGATTAGACTTGTTTGAAACAAAGAGTAGAATGGGTTTGAAGCTGCCTATTTGATCCATGTTCGATGTCATATTTGGAAGCTAAGAAACATATCACAATTAAGTTGAATCACTGCCTATGTCACAATTAAGTTGAATAACAATTGTAGTATAATATTATTTTTGATAAATGTTTAATTATCTAAATTTATTTTAAGACCGGAGTTATATATGCATGATTTAAGATAAATTAGATTGTAAATCCTTTAAAACTAAAAAACTATGTCTTTGGGTGAATTAAAATTTAGAATAGTAACTAGGTCACTTGAACCGCAACAAATAAATCAAAATTGGGTTTATTGAGCAAGGACGAGGATACATTTTTATTTCTAAATATATATGTTATTTTGTGTAGTTATTTTTTATTTTCAGCGAGGGTGCAAAAGGAAATAAAATATATACAAAGCAAGCAAATTTGAAAAAGGTATTTGAAATCATTAAGAAGTAGTAGTTTTCATCAAGTACGACTCTTGAAAAATATTGAAGGTCCTTCGTTGAAGATATTTATGACATGCGAGTTTTATAAGCTAAAAAAAGAGGTTTGCGAGAAAGAAGATAAAGATAAAGCATTATCACTAAGATTACTCATGCAGTAATTTTTGGAGTAATTACTTTAAATTTAATACATAAATATAATGCAGAGAGAAACTATTTTTTTTTGGGTAAATAAATGATTTTTATTTAAACCAAAGTACAGAATTACAAAGCAACAACAGGGCTGACCCCCCTGTTCACTCAAAACAAGACTGGCTGAAAAGCCTAACATAGAGAGAAACTGATTTTTTTAAAAAAAAAAAAAATGGGAAAATTTCACAAATGACTACCTTTTAAGGGTTAAATATTGGGCGTAGCTATATGTTTGGTATTTACGCGTCGTGACAAACATTGTAGCTTGTTTCAGCGACTGTGTATTTGTGTATTCAATATTATAACTAGCTGTATTCATGAATACAATCACTGGATTTTGCTGAAATAATTGTTTAATTTGCTGGAATCGTGGGATAAAATCTCGTATATATGGAAATCCAAATAAAATCTTCCTGAAATCACTCTCAACAACCTGGATTCATAAAGTCACACGATTCTTCAATTACTTCATTATTTCAAATTTAAATTCTTCTCCAAAAACGTGTAAACAGAGCATATCCTTTCAAAAAAATTGAATTCAAATATTCCAAAAAATATCCAGAAAAATACGTCAACATTCAGATGCGAATACACCACGTTTGTAAACATCCAATTTGCTGTTGTTCGTGTTAGTTTCTACTGTTTCAGTAGTGTTGATGTATGCCGAAATTGTTGTATTGTTTTCGTCGAAATTATATACGTTAATTGATTGGGAATTTTGAAGGTAGATATTAGTTCAAATGATGTTGATGATGAAAGGTTAGTTTTACGTTGATTTTTGTTGGTAATCAACAAAGCTGCGTTCAAATACAAAAATATGTCAAACATAGCTGCAGTTATTCGACATTCCGGGTTTTGGAACGCTGAGAATTGTTTTGTGAATTACACAATAGATGCAATCGTTTTCAAAGATTATGCATCGTATGATGATTTGGTTGCTGCAATAGCAAATCAGGTGCGAATAGATACGATTATGAAAATCATCAATATCAGATACATGATCGAGGGTGATTCTATGCCTCTTGAAATACACAATGACATGAGTGTCAGGGTGTATGTTGAACTGAAAAAAGAGAATAGGCAGTTTGGGATGTATCCGTTGTGTATTACTACAGCTGATAAGGTGGGTGAACAATGTGTGTCGGGTGAAATTGTTGTTCAAGGTGAACCAGCGCTAATACCATATAATCATGAAATACAATCTATTAATACAGAAGATGCTACGTCACTGGTAACCACGACTGTTGGTTAGTCAATAGTTGTATACAATGATTTGATCATTTCAAACAATAATCACAAGGAGGTTATGGTAAATCAGGTATACAGTGATAAGAATACTTTGAAGGCTGTGATGGCGAAGTATGCAATTGACAATAGGTTTCAATTCCGTACGGAGAGGTCAAATTCTATAAGGTTAGTTGTTAATAATATGTATATATATTTCTGTATCTTAGTTTTATTCTTAAGTGAGTGTATTAGACATAGCTAGTTATATTTGTGTCTGATTGGTATGTGTGTTCTAAGTTGAAAGATTGCATAATGAATTTATCTGTATTGGCTGCTGAATGTATATGTATACAAATCTGAATTTGCAGCTACACCATTAGGTGTATTTCAGAACAATGTGAGTGGAAATTAAAGGCTTCAAGTATTAACAGATCAACAATGTTCAAAATCAGAGAGTTTGTGGACAAACACACTTGTCCGTTGAAGGATAAGGTGTATTCTTGTAATCAAGCAAGTAGTGATTTTGTAGCAGGCATTATTAAACCGAAAATAACAAATTATAAGAGGAAGTACACGCCAAGGGATATAATAGATGATGTGATAAATGAATTTGGTATGGAAGTGTCCTACATGAAGGCTTATCGTGCTAAAGAAAAGGTTGTGATGGAGTTGAGAGGGATCCAGCTGATTCATACAAGAAATTACCTGGATATGTTTACATTTTGGATAAAACGTACTTAGGTTCTCATATAAGATGCTCAAGAATACTGGGAATGAGTTCTTGTATCTGTTTGTTGCACTGTATGCCTTTATAAAAGGGTTCGACTATTGTCGTCCCATCATAGTTGTAGATGGCAGCCAGAATACAATAGGACATTTGTTTCGGCAAGTACTTTGGATGGTGCAGGTATTCTAAAAGTACAGTTTCTGATTATTTGTGTAACCATGAATACAGTTACTATTACTAATTCAATAACTGAAATACATTTTTTTTGTGTGTTGAACTGTATTTGCAGGGAACATACTTCCTCTAGCATATGGCGTTATTGATTCAGAGAATGATAAGTCTTGGACATGGTTATTTCTGCAGTTGAAGGAATCATATGGGATATGAGAGAACATGTGTATTGTGTCTGATAGACATGAAAGCATCATCAAGGCTGCATCTAGAATTTATCCTGGTGTTCCTCATTTTGCGTGCATATGGCATCTTTGGAAGAATGTATATAGTAGATATAGGAAAAGTGATGAGATGTTGAGTGGAGTGTTCTATTCAATGGCAAACGCATACACGCAAGAAGAGTTTGATATGTTAATGGAAAAGGTTGAGAAGGTGGATATTCGTGTGAAGGAATACTTGGATTTGGCTGGAAGGGAAAAGTGGGCTAGGCTTTATGCTCCAGTTAATAGAGCATGGACTATGACATCAAATATTGTTGAGTCTATCAATTCGGCAATCGTGCAAGCAAGAGAATTGCTAATCTATGATTTCCTTGAAGAAGTTAGGATGATGTTTGGACGATGGAATCACACCAACAGACAAAACGGTTCATATACATTCACTACTCTTGGGAAAAAATTCAATGAGTTGCTATCCATCAATGAGTATAAATCGACGCGCATGAAGGTTTGTTTTCGTGTTCTTATTATGTATTTGTTATTGCTGGCCATGTTGAAGGCATTTCTGAATTGTAAGCAGTAGCTTTCTGATAAGTTTATACAATTGTGTATTCAAAAAATACACCTGCAAAAAACTGAAGTACAGTATACTGCAGATCTGTATAGTGTATGCAACCATACTAACTCCAACTTCATTGTTGTTTCTTAGGTAATACCAGCAACTGAATACTTGCACACAGTAATTGATGATGGACGGCGTTTCATAGTTTGTCTTGAGAAGAAAACCTGCACTTGTAAAGAGTTTCAAATGGAGGAGATGCCATGCCCACATGCTTGGGCTGTTTTTAAAAGCAAGAATCTAACAGCAGACAACTACTGTTCAAACTTATACAAACCAGAGACTGTTGTGAAGACCTATGATGTCCCAGTGTATCCTCTGCCTGATGAGAGTGAGCGAAAAATACCTGCATCCATCTCTGAAGAGATAGTTCTGCCACTGAGATATAAGAGACCTCCCGGAAGGCCAAAGAAGAAACGCGATAAGCCTTTAACTGAATTTCTACCAAATAAACGTTCAAATTCTTGTAGTAGATCTGGACATGAAGGTCACAATAGGCGCTCTTGTAGGAATGAGCCTAGAAGAAAATAGTTCAAATTTTAGTTTTTCTTCTGATTTGTATGTTTTTGATGTTATATGCCCGTTTTAGTATGGATTTTAGTCATCTATATCAGTTTTGGTGATTGAGTATAACAATTCTATATTGTGGTGTGTTTCATTATAAGTGACTTGATGATCTGTTTGTGGTGTATTCATTCATTTTTTTTGTAAAATATTAGAATATAGTATGTATATAATACACAACCATTATGGGTTATGTATTGAGTTTTATTTTAGAACACAGTGTATATTGAATACAGAAACCATCATTGGTTTATGTATTTAGAATACAGTATATATTATTGAATACATAAACCATCATGGGTTATTTATTCAGTTTTATTTTAGAACACAGTGTATATTGAATACAGAAAACCATCATTGGTTTATGTATTTAGAATACAGTATGTATTAGTGAATACATAAACCATTATTGGGTATGTATTGAGTTTTATTTTAGAACACAGTGTATATTGAATACACAAACCATCATTTGTTTATGTATTTAGAATACAATATATATTATTGAATACATAAACCATCATGGGGTATGTATTCAGTAAAAAATTAGAATATCGAATACAGTTAAACAGTGAAAACTCCAAAAAATGAATACATACACCAACATGGAGTGTGTTGGCTAAAAACAGTTAGCAGAACAAATACAGTTTTCAAATCAGAATACAGCTGTGTAATTTAGAAAAGAAGACTGTATATACCAAAATGAGATGTATTCATAACAAAGTCACTGCACAAATTGTGCGTCCATTACTAGAAATGTGCATTTGTAGCCATGAAAAATACAACCATAAAATCCAATACGGACAACATCATAATCTGATTTACAATTGCTGGTCTAACTGACTAAAGAAACTAAGAAATAACTATTTTTTCAACATTCTCAAAATCTATCGCTGCTCTAACTGGCTTTGGAGGTGCCTCATCATCACTTATCGCCTCAGCTTCCATCTTCTACCGAGCATAATGCCATAAAAGTGCAGCATATATGGTACGCAGTAACTCAACATCAAAATCTTCAGCTGGTATACCATTTCCCAAACTCAAATACTCCGCATATGCAGCAACATAAACCCCACAATCCCTGCAGACAGAAAAACATATAAATGTATTTAGATAGATGGCTGATCCGTGTATTTAAATTGAGCAAAAATAGTAAACACACGTACATGCTACTGCGTTGTCGCAGATTTTGAACATACACAATCTCAAACCTATCAGCCTTGGCTTTTTCTTTGCATGCTGGGTGACCATCCCAATCAATGCCTTTCTTTAATTGATAGAAATCAGTGATGTGTAAGTAGAGTGGCAATAATGAGGACAACTTGTCTATTTCAACCTTAACAACTGCATCATGGCCCGATGCTCTATACGAATCGTATACATATAGACGTCTGTCCATGAATGATAGAACAGCAACCAGTGATTTTTATCTTTCATGTTCACTGGGATAAAGACATTATCAACCATATGCCACGGGAGAGTGCAAATCATCCGGTGGCCTTTCACATATTCACATAAAAAATCTTCTTGTTTTCGTAGGTTTGAGACACCATCCGGATCACCATAGGATTTAGATATGGCATCAATGCTTGTGTTGAAAAGACAATCAACGGTGGTAAACTTGTATGTGCTATTGGTGTCATACTTCCATTTCTTGTGTAGGTAGTAAAAAATCACATCAATATGCTGGAAAAAAAAGATACTAACAGTTAGCATTTAATACTTGAGAAAACCATTAAATACAATACACTATTAGTGAAAAAAAGAAAGTTGTATCGCACCTCATCATTCAACAACTGCCCATCCATTGCTAACAGGTAAAACCAATTTTTATCTTTGATCTTCTTGATACCACAATCCAAAAAATACGGCAGTGGTTCCTTCCCCTTTTTGTAGTGGTCATCTTTGCTCTTTCTATAGAGTATATACAAATGCATATCAATAATATTTTTTTTGGGACAATGATAACATTGATACATATCAGTAATATAATGGGAGTTATCTATATAAAACAAATAATTACGAAAGATGACATAACTTACTTGCTCTCATGCCTAACTAGTCTCCCATCCCTAATCCATTTTGAGAACTCTGTCGAAACTGTTTTATTAGGAGCCATAGTGATGCAACACTGCTCAAATGGGTGTTTTTTGTCAAATATTGCAGTCAACTTAACTGAACTGCCTGCTTGAATACAGTAAAATTACATTAAAAATTGGACCACAAAAAATAAATGCAATCGTAAAACGAACTATCTAATAATACATACCAGAAGCTGAACCAAAATTTGACAGATAAGGAGATATTTGCAATGGTCCAGGATGCCTATCCTTACGCAATGTCATTACAATTCTCGATATGGTTCTTTGCGACGGAAGCAACTCGTCAGCCAACTCAAACTGAGTTTCCTGATAAATCGTGTGTCCTTGCTTTTGAGAATAAACATTGTATGGTGTCAACTGTTTTGAATCATGTTCATCAAGATCAACATGAGCAACATAGTCGGCCAGTGCATCGACGATTTTATCATCATTTGAATGGCTATGTATGCTTGCAGGATCAACATGAGCCACATCACTTGTTTTTTGTTGAGGTGTATTAATTGGGAATTGGGATCCAAATGCCTAAAATTAAAGTCGATGACAACAATTAAAAACTTCGATATTAATGTATACATGAATACAGTCCACTGTATACATGAATACTGTCTATTGTATTGTTAATAATCAACAGGCAAGTGTAATACAGATATTGTATTCAGTCAACTGTATTTTAAAATACAACACAGATTATATAGTTGAATACTCATATTGTATTCAACTATTAAAGATGAATACAACAAGCTGTTTCAATCTGTAATGTGAGAATACAGTATACTTTAGCAATCTGTATCATTTTTAAATTTAGTCTACTGTATGAATCTGTATCATTTTTAAATTTAGTCTACTGTATGAATCTGTATCATTTAAATTCAGTCTACTGTATTTCAAAATACAGCACTGTATTATAAAAAACAACACAGTTTTTTGCTATATCTATGAAGAAATGGCTTCTTAAAACTTACATCAAATTCCTAAATACTTAAAAATATGTAGCTGTAATAGTCATATTGTATACATTTAAAAAAAATCTTGATTTAACCAGATTTGGTAAAACATTTAGTTGTATCGAAAAACTCATTCAACCGATAATATTACCTCTGTTGCCTTATGAACTGGTGACTTGTCAAATATGTCATCCTCAAATATACGATGTGTTTCACCGTCATTTTGCTGAAATGGAGCCTCGCTATGAGCACCCTTAAAAAAAATGTATGAGTGCTAAGTTGAATAAACTAGTTTGTTTAATTGTTTTATTTTACCTTATCTAAATCAGTATTCCCTTTGATTGCTTGAAGAATTTTTGTCAAATTGTCGTTCATCAAATCATGAAGATCACTGAACTCCTCCTTGACCTAAATTTACAAGGAAGTATCAATATATTATGTTTACCATACATTATCAAATATACATACAAATACTAAACAAATCTATTAAAACACACTTACCGACTTCTTAAATTTCTCAAATTCTTTCCACATTACAGGCAACTCGTCTTCTTTACTGGTTGACTAGACGTCAGATGGGGGGGGGGGGGGGGGGGGGGTTCGAGGGACTGCCTCGTTGGCCTTTGGAGAAACAGACCTCTTACTCTCCCCCCGTGCAGTATTTCTTGGTGTTGCAATTGGTTCATTCACCGGATCTGCTTTCTTTGACGATTAACCTCCAACGGAGAACTGTCTACGTTTCTTGTGTGGTGGAGATTCGGATGCAACAAAACCCTTTGCATCAGTGTCCCTTGCCGCGCGGGGTGGGGTAGTAGTAAAATCATCATCAACTGGTTATTGCGGGAAATTTGTAGTTGGTGCTACGCGAACGTCATTCGGGGGCAATTGAAGAGCAACAACCTCATTCACGATCGGCACAATGTTCCCAAAAAAACGGATCCCCTAAGTAAGATTTTAACTATGTCAAACCTTGTATCAAAAATATAAAAAGTAAATGAATGTAAATGGCTATATAAAAAGTTTGAGCAGAAACAATTACCGTTTTGTCTTCTTTAAACATGCCTTCCATCAGTTCTTTAAATGTTGGTTGACTTTTTATAGTGGTCCAATTCAGTATTCTGGGAATGTTGTTCCCGTTCCTAACCGCAATAGTCGGATCAACATTGGAACAACACTCATACAGCCAAACTTGCATAGCAAGTGGCATTCCGTGAAGTGCATAAAACTACTTCACAGAATCCATCTTTTGTGAGATACTCTTCATTAATTAGTGGAAAGCTACCTTGCCCCACGGGAAATCTCTGTAGCGTCCATTCTCTACTAAATCCAACTGAAGCCTTGGTATATTTACAGCATTCTTCTGATCGGACAATATGTACATATGAATGGAATATAGAATGGCAATCTTAACAGCATCGACATCGTTGAGGCCCCAATCGTTTTGCTCAAAGAAGCTTATCAAAACTGCCTTCTTCGGCAGAAGTTTAGACCCACCGAAATATCTTTCCATTAACCTGTTTATTCCTGTTTCTGTAAACTTTAACTTTAAACTCCTCTTCATCACCAATACAATTCAAACCAGTTATTAAGGCAAACTCCCTAATAGTAAACCGCAAAATGCTTCCATTTATGTCCATTACAAATGCATCTTTAGAGCTTTCCTTTAGTTCTCTCAACATGAAGCACCTAATCATTTGTGACTGAACCTCACAATACTGCATCTGGAGGAATACACCAAATATAGTTTCACCAAATAAGGTAAGTTGGTTGCCGGTTAGTTTATCCTTTAGATCTTTAAATACTCCAGTATGAGTATGACAAGACATGTGCACGAAATGAGTAGGAAGATATCTCACAAAGAATCTACTTCCCTGTATTCAATGACACAAATGCAAAAAGGCTCAGGCAAAAAAATCAATACATTAACTGTATTCATGAATATGTTTCTAGATAACAAATCAGCTAAACAAGAGCCAAAAACAAATACATGAATGCAGTATCCTCTCCTAAAGGCTACTACTCATATTGTATTGCATGAATACAGAGCATATACATGAATACAGGCTCAGAGAATAAAATCGGAGAAACAAGAGCCAAAACATATAAATGAATACAGTATCATTCAAAAGGGCTACTACTCATCTTGTATTGCATGAATACAGAGCATATACATGAATACAGTTCCTATCTTTATCAAACTCAAACACAACAAAAATACAATACAAAATATCAAAAAAAAAAAAAAAACAATACCGCATTCAAATACATATTGATTTATTGAGTGTATCAAAAAATACATTATATTCAGAGATTACAATACCTGTTCTATCACCCCCACTGGTTTTGAAGACTTGTCTTCATCAACATTTTTAGCACCCAATGGTTTTGAAGACTGCTCTTCAGCAACACTTTTACCCTTGCTCTCAACATCAATTTTAGCCTTGCTCTTTGAAGAGGCAACAATGACTTTTCTACGCTTGTCACTACTTGATTCAGATACTTTGGAATTCGATGGAGTCTGAGCACTATTTTTCCACTTGGTATATTTTGCACCTTCATCTTCCGTAATTTCAATACCTACATTATCATGGGGCAACTCGACACTACTCACAACAGCCATTTTAGCAGTAGAGCCTGCAATTTCGTCTTCATCTTGAGTGATACACAAATCAAAAGATGGAGCATCATCAAAATACTGGACAAAATTGGGTATACCTCTAGTAACTCGGATTGGAGTGCTTCCATCCGCCATTAAAACAAACTTCTAACCTTTTCCGAAAAAACCCTAGCAATGTCGTAAAGCTTTTCTTAAAATCAATGAAAGGGAAGAATCTATGAAACAAGATACACTATAAAGAACTAAAAATCACCCCAGAAACTTACCTATTAGTGGACAGGTACAATTTAGGATGAATGAAACAGTGAGAATTGTGCATAAGGTAAATGGAGAAAAAATAGGAGAAGATTGATCGAGAAAGAGAGAGAAAACGGTTTGAAATTGGAAGAAAATGGGGATACACGCGCTTGGGATATGTTTTACTGTGTTTTACCTTGTAAGTTACTAAATGTCATTAATAAACACTTATTAGCTATAGGGCGTAATTAAGGGAAAGTATAATTATGAAATTTAATTAACAATTAACTGTTTGTTAAGCCACGTAATTTATTCCATAAAAATTAGTAAGCGAATGGGGAGCTGACTTGATTATTTAAAGAAAGGGTTATAATACTTTATGATTTTATGGGGGAATTAAATATAATTATGAACACGAGAAAGAAAAGAAAATAATAAAATAGATAAAGATAAACACATGTAAAAAAAATGAAAAAGAAAGAGAGAAAAGATGGGAACCGGAAAATAATGTTGGAATGAATATAAGGAAGAGATGTAATTACATGAGAGAAATATCAAAATGGGAAACATATAAGCAAATAAAGGATAAATGAAAAAGAAAATTTGCAAAAAAAGTAAAATGAAATTTTTAAGGAAAAAGAACTTAGGTTTTAGGTAATGAGAGTATGATCAGATAAAAAAATTCCTTTTTGTTGCTTTTTCTTTGTTAAATCCAAAATTTTTGAGAACAAAAGTTTTAAAGGATATTTGCTATTGAAATCTTAAGAAAATAATTGAGATAGGAGGATCGAAATTGAGTGTTTACAACTATTCCCTTCTTATTTCGAAACGTGTACAATTTTAAGGAAAAGCAGTGGATTAAGAATATTTTTTCACTTAACCATTTATTAGATAAATAATGATTTTAAAAAAGATGTGATTGCTTCAGTAGTGTTGTTTTTTTGAATATTTCGAATTTAGAAAAAGAATTATATTGTTAGTATCACATAAATTGAGACGTAAAGAAATAGTTTTTTTAGTTGGATGATAGAAGTAATAGTAGGTTTTACATAAGAGTTTTTTACCCGAGCAGTCAATTTTCTAAAAGTATTCTCATAAATAAGGAAACTTTATTTATTCCAAAAATGATAGACTTCTTTACTTAAAGAAAAATTAACCCAATCATCAACCCATTTAACATTTAAACTCAATATAAACATATTTGTTTTTATCAACCCATTATAAACATCTTCCACATGATTTTAACTTTTATTAGCTAGTCAAATAGTTAGGAGTAATTGTAGGATTTTGATTCTAATCACAATTTTTTAGGGGTTAGGATACGTACAAAATCTAATTGTATCATTATCCCTTTAAACATGGATACATATATATCTCTTTACGTATATCTCCTCATCTCACATAGTTTTCTCAATCGGTGAAATTTTACTCCAGATGTTTTTTCGTTTGATTTTCTCTGGTCAAGAAGGCTTCTCACAAGAGTACAAAGACATGCAGAGAAAGGTGAATAAACCTATCACTTTGGATCCTATGGATGACGATTTCGTGTCGGACTTTTAGGATTACACTCTTAATCCGAAATATGCAACTCCAATATCAGTTGTGAAGGTGTGTTTGACTTCAGTTGATCGAAGGACCAGTTCCAAAACGCGCGTTGGAGTAGCGAGGGGTCTAAAAACTACTGGGAAATTGAAGCTTAAAAAAAAGGTGTTGCTTCTGCAAAAAAGAAGTAACAAAATATTAGTGACGGTGATCTGGAATGTTAATCTAGTTGCGCAATAAAAAAAGACAAGGGTAGATAAGGGGGAAAAAAATGAAAATGCCTTAGCTCGACTAATTTAGACAGCAGATATTCAGTCCTTATATACATGTTACACATCACTTATACCAGAAAAATGATTATACACCAGATATTCAGTCTTCATAACCATTTTACACATCAAATATACCAAGAAAGCACCAGTTATGAAAAAAAAAATTACAGTCTTTTTATCCAATTTACACATCATTTATATCAAGAAAGCACATGTTATGATAAAAAAAAAAATTACAGTCTTTTTTATCCAATTTGCACATCATTTATATTAAAACGTGATTTATACACCATATATCTAGTCTCTATAAGTAATGCATCGCATTCTGTTGGTATCACGTACAAAATATGTTCCAGTATTCACAACCACTGTAATCTATGCCGGGTATCTATTATGAGGTTTTAGCGGATAAGTGAAAAAAAGGATATTTTAATACTATTTTGGGGCTATTTTATTTTAAAGAGAAAAGGTCATAAATAGTCCCTTATCTATGGGAGTAGGTCTAAAATGGTCTCTTAACTATACACTTACCGATTTTAGTCCTTTAACTATCCAAAAACTTATCAAATTTGGTCTCCGTCTATTTTTTTATACAAACAGCGTACAAACTCATAAACCTTCATGATGAGATTAATCATTAAATCATTCCTCAGACCTATATTTCTCTCTCCATGCTTCTTTTTAAAAAAAGAGCATTCTGGCACTGGTGTCGCTCTCGAGTCTCTAAAATTCGAAAAGACAAACTCAGGCACAAAATTTCTATAACCATTCTTCTCAAACACTAATAAAAAACTGGTAAAAACCGTCGGAAAAAAACGGATAGAAAAAACCAACGGAAAGACCAACAGATTTTGTCGGTTTTTTCAATAATTTTTTTAATTTTTTTTTAAGAAAACCGACAGACTGCTGTCGATTATATTTTGCACAAAAATGCGCAAAAAAATATAATTATTTGTTATATTATTTTCTAAAATAAACCGATGGAGTCCGTCAGTTTTTTATTTTTTATTTTTTAAATTTTTTTATTAAAAAACCGATGGAGACGGAGTCCGTCGGTTTTTAGAGCGAAAAAACAATATAAATTAAATCAATGTAAGTATATGAACAAAAAATATCAGTGGTCTAGTGGTAAAGCCCTTTAATGCCAAGGAACATACCTGGGTTTGACTCCAAGTTCCTATGGAACATAAGGAATGTAAGTCCGGTTTGTATAAAAAAATAGATGGAGACCAAATTTGATAAGTTTTTGGATAGTTAAAGGACTAAAACTGGTAAGTATATAGTTAAGAGACCATTTTAGACCTACTCCCATAGATAAGAGACTATTTATGACCTTTTCTCTATTTTAAACATGCTTCTAGGGCTACAAAAAGTAATCAACACTAATGGGCTGCTATATACGTTTTTTTGGGTCATTTGCACGATTGGCCTTCACAGGCACTGGTCTTTAATTCATGACCCTCAAATTGGTGGTCTTTAATTTTTGGCTTTACCTAAAAAAAAAATTGTTTCGGGTTCGAACCCCCGCTCAGTCAAAAATAAAAATAAAAATCACAAGGTAGAATTTCAAACTCTATTTTAAGGTGAGGTAGAGTTTTGCCTTCAGACATAAAGCAAAACTTTGCCTTAAAGCAATTTTTTTTACTTAGTTGAAATTTTACAAACCTCTGCCTTAAGGCTTAATTTTGGGTAAAAGTTTCCCTTAAGGCAAACCATTGCCTTAAGGCCTAAGTTTTGCCCAAATTGACCTAGCTTTGCTCCAAACTTCTGCCTTGTGATTTTTTTTTAACTGAGTTGGAATTCGAACCTAGAATCTCGGGGTATTAGGCGAAGGGACAAAAATTAAAGACCACCAATTTGGGGGACAAAAATTAAAGACCAATGCCTTTGAAGGCCAATCCGCAAAAAAAAAAAAAAGAGGCGTTTTTACCCTTACTTAAATGGGGAAAAACATAACTAAGCAGTTATTAAAGAATTATTACATATACATAGCAGAATTAATTGATTATCAATTATGTCATCTGAAGTATTTATTAGAATAAAACTTTTATAGGAGAATATCCACCCAACGGATTCCAATATGTAGTAATCCTGAAATCCTCCCCATCCTTCCCAAAACTTTTGGCTATATTTAAGGATATGTCTACAATTTTGAAAGTTAATTAAAGATAAGTCACCTAAATCAGCTATTTTATAGGGGATTGATTCCATACCTGCAAACGTTACCAATTTATAAATCATATAAGCAATATTTTGAAACTAAATTTATATCAGAAATAAATTTATAACAAATATATATCATGAATATGCAAATTTTTCTCTAACCGCTTTTTATATCATAAATAAATTTATATAATACATTTTATTATACTTTGTATAATAAATTTCATATACCTCATATATAATTTTGTTATACTTTCTATGCATTTTAATAAAACTTGTATACTTTTCATATACCTCGTATAGTGTTATTATTCCTTGTATAATAAAATTTTATATAGCTCGTACAATTTGTGTGTGTACAAAATAATACTTATATATGCAGTTATACTTCATATAATAATTGTCTATCAGATATATTGTTTTGAAATGTATTTTTTAATAAATGTTGTTTTTTTAATTTTTTTAATGAGTCTCTTTTTAACGTAATGTAATCGACTTTTCCTAACCTAATGAACCTTGCACAAATCTTCGAAAATCCCCAGCAGCAAAAAAATAAAAATGGAAATTAATGAGAAGATGGGTAATAGCAGATGAGGGGTGTAATAAAGTGATAAAGATATCTACCAGTCGAAGGCAGATAACTGATAATGAAGAATAAGAAAATATAATTGAATCCCTAATTTAGGGAGATTCCTTTTCGCATAGTATTTTTTAAAATTTGTCATAAAGATAATAAAATCTGTTATTTTTTAAGAACTTTAAAAGTTGTGCTATTTGTGTGCCTAACTTTAAAAACTTGACCAGAGTGTAATTTTCTCTACTTAAATTGCAGGGATGCTGTTGGGCTTGGGCCAGAGACTATCTCTGACTTATGGCCGTAATGAAGCCCGTTTGATAAAAATCCACGAGCGATGTAACTTCACAATTTGGGGGGGAAAAAAGCTAAAGCCATACTACAACAAAAATTTGCCCAACCCAAAGTTATTACGAATTAGGAGTAGCTGAAACAGCTAGCTTTCACTCAATCCTTCTCTAGTAATCTATATATAATATAGAGCTAGACATAAATAATCCTATGTGGCACCTCTTTATAGCCTCCATTGACATTTAGCTTTTTTCTCCTTTTTTTGATATTTTATTGAGTTTTCTCCTCATTTTATTCAATTATTCAATTTATAAAACCTATCAACTTTTGGTTCACAAAGAGTCACTGCTAATTACATTTAGCCTTCCCAGAAGTAAATGTCATATGCGTTGATTATTTGAACTACTCAATTTTCATATTACCTCCATGAAGTATGAGAATATTTAATTCCTTATGATCACAATAAAAAGAATAATACAAAAATACAACGGGTGCAATTATTATAAAATAATGGTAGCAATTAAAGTTGCACCAAATGAGTCATAACTGATGAAGCGGTTGCAAGATCCTCCTCTTAACCCCATTTTTTCAGCCCACGTTCATCTTTATGCAATGCAGTATAAAGAACATAGTTAACCGAGAATTATTTTTTTTGGCTTGGAATTGGATATGCAAAAGCTACTGTCAAAGCGTCATACATAGCTTATTATTTTCGGTTTATGAATTTTTGTTTCCTTTTGTTTTTTGGTAGATATTTGTTTATGGAATTTAGCTAACAGGTAATTGTGCATTGCAATTGTTTTAGTGTGATCTTATGTAACTTTTTATTTATTTTACATAATATACAAAATCAAGTGTTTATCCCGTTTCTCTTCTATTGGTCTCTTCTCTACAAACTGAAAATTGCTATTTATATGATTATAATGAGTTCAAATTGATATCATCAAATCAAAGAACTTGCTTGTGATTAGACCTACCGTGATACATACAATGGAACAAAGGATAATAAGGAATCCTTGAGGGCTAAATTTCTATTGCTTACAACGGTTGAACAAATTTTATGTGGAATTTTATAGACCGGAGTAACCTACACTAAGGTATGGTTAACATCCTATTCTTTGCCTCTTTCTCTTTTTCAACGTAAATGCAAATTCTTATTTTACTTTTGATTTTAGATTCCGATATATATAATAAATTTTATTATTTATATTCCATACAGGTGTGCATTTTTAAAAAAATGCTGAAGATGAGATGCCAAGTAATGAGACAACGATCGAAGTAATAGTAAGAAGAATGTTGAAGATGAAGTGCCAAATAATGAGACAACGATGGAAGTAAACCTTTTTTCTTTTTCCAAAATTAAAGCCTATTTTTCCTCCATGGGTAAAGCATATTTCAGCACTTTCATTGTCTTTGATCTTATCATCTCTAGATTTATTTGTTGTATAAGTTGAAGTAGCTGTGATTTTGTTCAAAAAATACTCAGATAAAATTTTAATATCAATATTTTGATATGTATCTATTTAGGAGTGATTGGTCATAGATTATTTTTTTGGTGGGCGATTGATCATAGATTTATCATTCTTATAAAAAAATATTTTTATGTATTTTCTTCCCTTTGCCTCTATTTATTCTCTTTAATGAATTTTCTTGTCATTTTGAAAGGAGATATGGAATATCTACAAGCAACAAATGAACTAGGTAAGTCTGCAAGCACTTTCATCTTAAAAGATGCTATGCAAACATTTTTATGTGCATGATAAAAAGATTAATATACTTATTTCAGTTGTTTATAAAAGTTTTTTTAAAAAAAAAAAACGCTTCTCACAATTCACAGAAGCAACAAAATTGATTGGTCTTTTCATTTCCACAACTTATTAACATCAACAACATTAGTTTGTGTACTGTGAGATCACAATATTTTTATCTTTGGTGATAAGATGATTTACTTATCATAGTTGGTATCATGCGGCTTCAAGCGAAATCAGAAATATTGGTGTTTGAATTTGGTTACAAAAAAAAAAAATACTTCATATTACATGTTTTATATGTAATTGTCCTTTTTTTTTTTCGAAACAAGATCAAAAAACACATTTATTGTATATATTAAACAAAAAAACAATATTTCCCGAAACAAATGGTTTATTTTTTGGGACCTAATTTCCTTTTCTTTAGCATTATCATCAAGCTATTTATCTTTCTGTTTTCCTCTCTCCCTTCTGTTATAAAAGAGATAATTTATTTTGCTAAAAATATCCAGAAGTAGATTTAGTAGCAAAAAACTTATTTTGACATTTTTTGTATGAAATAACAAATAATCATATGAAAGCTGCATTTAGATTTTTCTCTTAAGAATTTTGTAATGTTTTTAAAAGTTATAACCCTCAAAAAAGAACCCAACGATTTTTTAAAACAATAATAAAGGCACAAGTACTTTCAAGAAATCAAATGTGGGATCGTCGATTTTGAACTAAAACTTTATAACGGCTGTCTTCTAAAATATATTACAAACAAGCAAGAGCTTTCAAGAAATCAAACTTCGGATAACTTATTCTAATTGTTACTATTGTTGTGTGAATTAGCGATATGGCAAGGCTTTGAGTTAATCTGATAAATTTATATATATATGATTTATCAATTTATAAATTAGTTTTATTTGCATATACAAGGAAAATTTATCTCACATTAACTAAATCTATAGAAAGATTGATTAAAAGATTTGCTGAATTCTTTATAGCTGCGCGAAGCGCGGACAATACCACTAGTGAAATATAACCCTGATAGGCATGCTCCCTTTTCATAGTTGCATTGCATAAATGCTTGAGTCCAAAAGAAAGAAGAGAAAATTACACCATTAGTCACCGTATTAAATTTAAGCACGTAATTAGCATAGCTTCTAAAATTCTTCAAAAAGAACACATTGTAAAAATATTATACGGAAAAAATATCCACTTAAAATTAGGGGTTCAGTTATATCATTATTATCATTTATTATCTCTCTTTGGTAAAAGGCAAGTACTTTATGATTGTTAATCTCTTTTGTTTAACCGATTAATACTTATATTTCTAATTTCTTTCTCTTCAACTAATACATCCTCATCTGCTATTACTCATCTCTCCATTCATCTTCATATTTTCTTCTTGCTGGCTATATAGGATTTACGCAAGGCTATATATATTTGATGCAGGAAGGTTTAGAATTACAGTAATCATCCACACATACAATATACATAATATAATTTAGTATATAACGTATAATAAAATTATAATAGGTATATAAAAATTTGGATATAGTGTATAATTAAATTATACGAGTTATATCTAATCTATTATAAAAGGTGTAATTAATTATAAGAATATTATTCTATGTATAACATTTTTATTATACTACATATAATACAAATCACACTCCATGTCCAGAAAGGCGCTATCAACACTGAAGTTATTGTACTAAATTGTGTTCAACAATCCATTTTTCATCGTGTTGAATTAAACACTATGATTTTATTTTCCATGGATGAACAATGAAAAGAGGTTAGTTAGAATAAGAAGGAAGTAGAAAAGGTTTGAAAAAACGGTGGGAATTTCTTTTCAGAGTAATAAATAAGTATGAAACTGTATAAAAGTAGTTACAAATATGAACGAAATTATAGGAATTTATGTTATTCACGTCTAAATGGTTCTCTTATTCATAGCAATTGGTTTACTATAAAACTCTTAACTGTTAGGTAATGTTAATTATTTTTACCTATTATGTGTATGTAAATATTATTATATTATTATTGTCTACTTATGTTTTTTCTCCAAGAAAGAAAAGCAATGTTTTGGGCTTCTACTTGAATATTAGGATGGGCCGATAATATTGGGCTTTTCACAAACACAACAGACGTAAGCAAGAAGGAGAACGAATTGATCATGTCTTGATGTAAACAAGTTGTGTGTGCATTGTCATAACGTGATGCTCCATTTAGTTTTGACTTTAACCTGTTCATTTTCATTATGTGCTAAATCCACATTTTAATTGCTTAAATGAGACTCCCAAGTATATAATGAAGTCGGGAAGGTAAATTGCAAGTGGACCTTCTATGAAATCAGCACAAACTATTCCAATTTGATTTTAATGAACCCAATTTTTGCTGGCCATGAATTTTATGCATTTAAAACTTAAAATTTTACGTGATTATAGTTTAATTACGTCAAAAGACGTGACATACCTTATAAATTGTAGGGGGGAAAACTCTTTCAGAAACGTATTCAGTTCTTAAGGATGAAATACTAGACTAAGGCCTTATTTGTTTGCATTTAATGAAGGTCTAAATATGAATTATTCAGATTTAACCCATTAAGTACATTTGTTTTTGTTAAAACTTTGCCACTTATTCGGTCTTGACAGATCTGATTCGGTCAGATCTTGGGTAAACTCTGAAACTCGTTCAGAGCTTAGCACATATTAATTGATAATTTCGCATAAAATGCCGTAAAGAAAAACTGACGCCCAAACCCTTTAAACCTAATTTCTTCCACAACCCTTTTTACCATTATTTGTTCTTTTTTTAGCATCAAATCTTACACCTTCACCAGACTTTGTGATTTTGATGCCTTCTACATATTCTTCAGTTGAAGAGGCCTTTTTCTATGTAAAAACACAATAATAAAGAAAACTACCATGAATAGATATTTTGGGTCCGGCAAAGAATACAAGGATGAAATTATGGCAAATTATATGTCTTTGACCTTCAACTATTTGGTGCTATTATTCTTTACTATTTTGTTCCCTTATTTCATGACAAGTTCTAATGGGAAATTAACCTTTTTCATTTAGCAATTTTGGCGGGTAAGAGAGAGAGATGAGAAAGAAAGGGACGGAGAGGGGAACGAGAGGGAGATCTAGAGGCCTCCAGCGATACATTTATTGTTTCTCAATCAAATCTTGCTTGCATATACATATTGTTTGTAGTTTAGATATATTGAATTGTTATCAAATAGATTAGTTTATGTTGAATTTAGATTTTATGATTGCATTTTATTACAACATCTTTTTTTATCGATATATCATTTAAAAAAAAATAATCAGATAGTTCAATTATTATATCAAATATAAAATATTCATTTATATCTCTAAATACTTTAATGTATCTCTCAAATTTTTTTTGTTGTTGTTTAAGCTAATATTTTATCTAATATTTCTTGATATAATTTTTAATTACTTTTTTTTATTTAAATTATATATTTATTATGTTTAAATATTGATATATTATACATATTCAGACGATAAAAAAACAAACGATCTTAACCATTAAGTGTTTAGATCTACAGTCAGCAGTGCATTCAGATTCAAACATCTTCATTTTAAAAAAACAAAAAAAATGCAACCTAAAGGTGATTTCAATCGTGCCCAAACTGACCATCTTGTAACTGAAACATCTATCTTTCATTATCCTTCTCTAGTAATGAAATTGAACACCCGATAGCCAACAATTGATATGTACTTGAATGCTCGAGTCCAAAAGAAAGCAAAAGCGTTTTAGCTTCTACTTGAATGTTTGATGGGGCGATTTTTGGGCTTTGCACAAACACGACAAAGGCCGATGTGCGCAGATACTCAACTTCGGGATTCCTATTAAGCCATATCTATAGTGTTTATCCACTTCAGAACAACTTCAAATATGCACTGTTCGGAGCCAAAATGACTTATTTTTACAGCCATTACACAAAAATAGTATGCTTTTTTTTAGACCAAAATGGATATTTCGTTGGATAACCAACGAAATACCCACACAGCTTACTGTTCCGGTGCCGCCTCAATTACTTGCATTTCGCTACATGTGTAGCGAAATGCAAGAATTTTTTTTTTCCTTTGCATTTCGTGAATCAATTCACGAAATAGATTTATCCTAATTTTTTTTTCTTCTTCGTAAATTTAATCAACTAAACTGATTTTTTTAATTATTTTTTTTAGCATTTCGTGATACAATCAACGAAATAGGTTGATTTATTATTATTTTTTTTCCTTTGCATTTCGTGAATCAATTCACGAAATAGGTGTTTTTTGTGTTTTTTTTAATTTTTATTTCGTGAATAAAAACGAAACTGATTTGTATTTTTTATTTTTTTTGCATTTCGTTGTGCAATCAACGAAATAGGTTTTTTTTTTTTAATTTTTATTTCGTGAATTAAATTGAACGAAAGTGATTTGTATTTTTTTTTTTTTGCATTTCATGACACAATCAACGAAATAGGGTTTTTTTTTTTTTTTTTGCAATTCGTGAATAAAAAAAGAAATAGGAAATTATATATATATTTTTTTTTGCATTTCGTTGTGCAATTCATGAAATAGCCTTTTTTTTAATTTTTTTTTGCAATTCTTGAAATTAATGAAACTGTTTTTTTTTTTTTTTTTTTTTTTTTTTTTACATTTCGTTGTGCAATTCACGAAATAGCCTTTTTTTGCAATTCATATAAAAACAAAATTGGAATATATATATATTTTTTTTTGTATTTCGTTGATACATGAATGAAATAGGATAATTTGTTTTTATATATTTCGTTTATATAAAAACGAAATAGGAATTTTTTTATTTTTTTTTGGTATTTCGTTTATATAAAAACGAAATAGGATTTTTTTTTTTGTTTTTGCATTTCGTGTATTAAAAAATGAAATAGGATGATTTTTTTTTTATTTAGTTCATATAAAAATATATATATATATATATTGCATTTCGTGTATTAATGAACGAAATAGGTTTTTTTTTATTCAGAAATAGGAAATTATATTATTATTTTTTTGCATTTCATGTATTAAAAAACGAAATAGGAAGAAATAGGAATACATACATACATACATACATACATATATATATATATATATATATATATATATATATATATATATATATATATATATATATATATATATATATATATATATATATATATATATATATACCAATGAAATAGGATGAATATATATATTTTTTTCGTATTTCATTTATATAAAAACGAAATAGGATTTTTTTTTTTCGTTTATATACCAACGAAATGTTTTGTTCCATTTTGCAGGTATATAACGAAACCCCCCCCCCCCCCCCCCCCCCCTTATTTTTTTTTTACTGTTTTTCTGCTCTCCATATCGCTATGGTTTTAATTTTATTTTTTTGTTCATTTCTGTTGGTTCAATCAGTTTCAGACGAGCATTGAATAGTTGTCAAAATAATATCTTTTACATTTCGTGACTTAATTTGCAATTTTTTTTACTTTTCTTCATTTATAAATATTGTCCTATCTTTACTTATGGTATATCCTTAGTCTTTCAACTTTCTTTTATCCATCTCATATCTTTCATCTATTGTTTTTCTCTTA
The DNA here is from genome assembly GCF_019175385.1 of Lycium barbarum. Lineage (NCBI taxonomy): Eukaryota > Viridiplantae > Streptophyta > Magnoliopsida > Solanales > Solanaceae > Lycium > Lycium barbarum. Next base: position 32,976,424 of record NC_083340.1, read on the forward strand.
TCTGTTTCATATCCTTCAACTTTTATTTTTTCTCTCATATATTTCATAAAAGATGACAGAAACTCATGTTAAAGTGTATTTATTTTGGGGTGGTGAAGTTGTGTATGAAGCAGGTTCGGTTAGATACAACCGTGGTCCTGAAATAGGGCAAAGGTTTTCAATTTCCCTAAAATATGATCGTCTGCAACACGTCTTAAGGAGTAAAATGTTCGTAAATGACCCTGAACTATCGGTGGTTATAACCGGACGATGTCCAAGTTCATTTACAGCCGATGGTTCACCAATTTATGGTGAGATGCCAATTACGGACGATGAATCTCTATCGTCATTTCTTCGTTGTCCTCAGATTTTTAAAAATCACATATGCATAGCGGCGCTTGACATGTATGCTACAGTTCAACGCTCTACCCAGGTCGAAGTACCGACCGACAATGAGTTCGATTTTGGAGGTACTACCTATCTCCCAAGTTTGAATATTGGTTTTTCAAGGGGTGTAGTTCAACAACAAACAATTGTAGGATTTGGTAGTCAGTCAAATGATACAACTAATTATGGTACACAGTGTTGACACCCAATTTTGTCCCGTCTCTCTACCAAAATACCTATTTTTAAGCTTCTAATATTTTGAAAAAAAATAAAAAAAATACATTCTGGTTACTATAATTATTAGCCTCTTATCAATACCGACATTTTATTATTCTATTATAATTATTATTATTATTATTATTATTATCATTATTATTATTATTATTATTATTATTATTATTTATTAATATTATTATAATTCACAATTCTTATCATTTCGGCATTTTACCAGCTTACGCATTTATCTTTGCATAAATAAATAATAGTATTTATTTAGTGCGGATTTTCAAAGAAAAGTAACATATATTATTACACGGCTATTATAACACCATATGATTTTATTACCCGAGTCTAGTAATCACATATATTTTGGTATTAAGTAATATTTTGTCACCCTCGGTATGTTCATTAATTAAAATGGGTCTCTTATTCAAATTTAGAAGTCAAACTGTTTCTTGCACTCAGTCCGTGTTTTGACTTACCGGGCTCCAAATCAAATCCCGATTGACTCCTAATATTTTTTGGACTAGTCCATATCTCTTATCTCAATTTTTAGAATAATTCGTGTTTTAATTTATTAGCCTATTCTCTTAATACCCGGTCTAAAAATTGACCCAGTCCACAAATGGACCGGGTCTGACTCGTTTACTCAAAATAAGGGGAACCCTTTTAGGGTTTCCCCTCATTTTTCTCTTCCGCCTCATCATCGCCTCTTCTCCACCATCCTCCGCCTCTCCACCTCTCCACCTTCCCGTCAATTATCACCACCATCGTCACCTCTACACCACCATCTCCCCATCGTTCTCTTCCTCCCCTTCATCCTAAAACCTAGCCGCCGGGCACACACACCCCACTGCCACTAATTCTCACACCCATACCTCCATTACCTCCACCGTCCTACGCCTCCCTGTTCCCCATTACGACTGACACCCCTCTGTCACACCATTTCGCTTTGTCCCCCACTTCGTCACACCACCCGCTCCTCTCGTTCATCGTCATCTTCCTCTGACACCCACGTTACCCCGACACCCCCACGTATCTGTCACCTCCACCCTTCGTTGTTCCCCGCTCCTCTCAAACTCAAAATCAGTCTATAAATATTGATTTCATCATCTATTAAAAAAGGAGGAAAAAACGGAAAAAACCGGAGAAAGCAGAGGAGAGGTAGCTTAACCGTAGAAATCCCCTAGTAATCAAGTGTCAAAGTTAGGATAATCGCAGGAATTCCCATAGACGACATCATTTCTTTTAGCCTTATTGTTCGATATCGAGTCAAAAATCCACACCATTTTTTGTTCTGTTTTTTTTTTGCTCTTGGCATCTGTTTGAACTCGAGTGTATAAGATTCGGGTTTTTCTTAGTACTTCGAAGTGGATTTGAAGTGTTCGCGGTTAAATCGAAACCTTCGCCTCGCTTCGCTGCACCCGGAGAAGGTAATCCTTCTTCCTTTAAGATTGTTTTTCGTGTCATTTATTTCATCGCTTATGGTCTCTGTTCGGATTTAGTTTTAAGTTTGTGTCATTATCTTGTTTTGTTATCAGTAGCAGCAGTTCAGTGTATCCCCTTTAGACTGGTATTTGTCGATCAATCTAGTACATGTTGGTATGGTGGTTTGCATACACTAGCTGTCTCTTATTTATTCAGTCTCTAAGCGAATTGTTGTCCAAATTTACCCTGAAGATGTGCCTTATATTAGTAATGTGTTCAACTCTCAAGGCCTGATTGGAATGAGTTGTTCTTTTCGTATATCGCTTGGATTCATGTGAAATTTTCAACTTGACTATCAAAACAATAGGTATAACAAGATTAGTTTTTTTTTTCGGATCGTAGCCTATCGTATCTAAGTCGACGAAGAATAAAGCTTGTTTATACAGTCAGTTTTTGAATCCTACCAGAGATTTCATAGCTTTTTTTTTGTTAAAAGGGATTGAGGCATTATGGATGTTTCTAATTGAATAGTGGATATGTTTTAAGGTAATTCAGCATTTGTTAGTCCCATTATAAGTTGGTGGTTCGTTGATAGCATCAACAGGTTTGGCATGTCCCTGTTCAGTATTTGTTTAATAGTAGTTTAATATCCTTCACTTATTATTGAAACTTGCTTTAAAACAAAATGGGATTGATGTCTCTCTTACTGATCAAATCGTGTTGCTGATAATATTTTAAATGATCCTGTTCGGGTTCTGCATTCCATGGAGATCTGTTCAGTCCCTTGTCTTACAATTTGATTTATTGTTAAGGTGCCCCTCTTTTTTTAGATGTCTATCTGTTGCATGAGGTCTACTGTTAGTTTAATCTCAGTTCATCCCATCTAAAATATGAACTTATATTCAGTATGCTTTAGGTGATTAATAACTTCAAATGATGAAAGGTGCCCCAAACTGGCCTAATGTGGTAATGTAGTGCCCCCCTGCTAATGTACAAACTGGTCCTCAAATCCCTTTTGGTATTAGCATGAACCTGCCTATTTCAGCTAGTTCCCAGTTTTGAATAAAGTAAAGGTAAAGGTGAGTCCATATAAGGCTAATAAAATCTGAAAATCATGGGGGAGCTTTTCTATTTGGTTGAGATGCTAAGAATATAAGGACATACCAAGTATACTGCCCCACATATTCTGATATATCACAGGCTTATATATCGAATATGCATTTGGTATATCATTCATCATTAAGTGTGCATGATCTGTTAAAAGAATAAGAGCATTGTTTCTGTCACTGTTTCTCCTTGGTTGACCTTTTGGTTTCTTTGTTTAAGCGTGAAGGGTCGTATATCCGAGTTGATAGGATTTGTTTTGATCTAGCCTGTCGTTTGTCCCCAAACTGTATACACATGTATATACATGAGATATACTTGCGATATGCATAGTATATATATATGATCTGTTGGTGTTCTGAATTTATGTATTTTGTGTCTGACATCATTCATTAAGTAGATACTGATCTCCCTTTTCTTCTGTTTATGCATGGCTATCGCATACGAGTCCAAGGGACTCGTTTTTTCTTCCGCATTTGGCGTTGGGCTAAAAGCCCAACATGATCTCTCCCGTGTCAGCCCAATCCGTGACCTGCAGAAGAAGAAAAAAAAAACATTGGGCCAAGGCCCACTAGACAAGAACAATCCCCAACAACAGCAAACATATCCGCAGCAGCACATAAATCTGCTGGGCTTCGGCCCAGCAGTGGCCCAAACAGCAAACAGCAACAACACGAAAATGGGCCCGAGCCCATTTAAATCATTTTACTTCTTTATTTTATTTTCTATGTGCATTTAATTTGTGATTACCTGATTAACATTCTGCTTGTTTTATTTGCTTAGATTAGGCGAACCTTAGCAAATTAGTGGGTTAGATTAGTGCAATGGGTAGTTAATATATATAAAAAAAAAAACTAATAATCAATTCCATAAGTCTCATTTTCTTTCTTTTATATTAACGATATTTTATAATATCTATAATACTTATTTTTAGAATAATTAATCTTTCAATAGCTTAAATTCCTATTTTGGAGTTGAAGGAATCATGTTCTACTCTTGTTATCTTGAAAATTTTAAACGCCACTAACATGCAAATAGGAATTAAAGAACTTTGTAAACACCTTTAAGATTATCTGAATTATGCATACTTCTAGCCGAATTAATAAAAACATAATTTCGTTCATACGTCTAAAAAAAAAAAAAAAAACGCAAAGTCAGTTAATACCTCATCGTTTAGTTTGTTTGAAACATTTATTAAGACATATCATATTTCGTAAATCTAATCTTGCATAGCATTATTCTACTTCCATTTAAACTATTAGCAACATTCATAAACTTTATCTCAAAAAGTATTCTAAAATCTCTTTTAATGCAGATTATTGATCTCATTTTAGATAGTATTATTATTTGAAGTCATTTATAAGTCTTATTATAAATAACATTTAAATTCTTCTTTTACGCAAATTATTATACCTTTTTACGAGTCTTATTTTAAAATAGCATTACTATTCTCATTCAAAGTTTAACCACATTCATAAAATCATATTTTTCATCTCCTTATACAAAACGCTTTATTTCTCTACAAGTTAGTTTAAATAGTATTATTATATTTTCTTTAAAACTTTAATAATATGTACAAGCTATTTTCTTAAAATTTAAGCACTTCATTAAATTTTAATTAATCAACCTAAGTTTGGTCGGATAACCGTAAGTTAACGGATTCTAAAGGATGCCTAATCCCTTCCCTTTAGGATAATATAGAGCCCTTACCTAGAATCACACTGGTTAAGCAGACTATTAATTAAGGTTTAGTTTTAACTCTGCCTTAGCTCAACTCTAGGTGTCCTAATTCACCGTTAAACTAATTAGGTGGCGACTCCTTAAAACAAACAATTTAGGAATCCCCAATATGTCATACTCTTAAATCTAACCCGGTTAAAATGGGGTGTGACAGCTTGGCGACTCTGCTGGGGATTTTAGGCTCTTAACCATAACAACTTAGGTTAATAAATCATTTGTTGGATGCTTTGTTTATTTTGCTTTATTTTGTCTATATTGTTGCTTTATATGCTTTTAAGTATTTTTATTCCTTATATGTATTTTCTGTGTAATATGTTATTACTGCTTTCCTTAAACTGGCATTCCGTTCATATTTCCTCCACTTTTGGAAAATTCACACTATCACACGTACACGCGAGGTGTGCTTAGCGCACCCGCAAATTTCTTCATAGAATCCAAATTTTAAGGGAGTTGGCGCATGCGCGGGGGTGCCCGAATAACGGGGACCGCGTAGCCTTCTCACTCGAGCAGTCCGCTCGGGAACCTTGTGTCTAGCAAACCCATTCTTAGTCTACTTAGGGTAGAGCGAAGCCAAAACCTTGTAAGAACATGCATCATTTTAAACCTAGGAGGCTTAATACCCTTGGTGTATTAAGTTCATTAGTCAACCTTACCAAATGTCCAAAAGAGTCCATGACTCTAAGTGACACTACTCACTATCTATGTGCATTATTTGAAGGATAAATATGTGGAATATGTAGACCTAGTACTCTATAGATAAGTATTTCAAGAAAAACTGACCTTTTGTTGCAGGTTGACGTGGAGCATCTAAAATTAATGTCGGAGGTTGAAGACAATTAAAAGAAATTAGTGGAGATAAAGCGTTAGATATCCTAGATCAACTTTAAATTGTATTATTAAACTGGCATGTAATAAATTTTATTTTCTTGTAAATTAGTTGTAAGAAGAGTTATGGAATGATACATAAAAGACATGTTTGTCCTTCAATGTTCGTTAGGCCTACCTCTGGCATAAAGAGGTCCCTTGCATTATAAAACGCGATGTATTATGTGCAATAATGTGTTTATATGCAATAATATTATCCTTACCGTATACTGACTCATTTTCCTTTTCTTTTCTTGTTTTTATCTTTTTTCTTTTTAAACTTATTTTCAAAACAAAAAAGGTTGACTTGTGCTAAAAGGGAACTGGCGGAGCATCCATATTTCACACGGTCTAAAGCCAAGAAATCAGATTCTGACTCATCACTAATCACCTGGTTAACTAAAAGGACTCGTTCTAAAATGGAGCAAAGTTTGATCAATGCAACCACTTCATCTGAGCCATCTCTTAGTTTACCAATCACGAGTGATCCCACATCCTCTAATGAACCAGAAACACATTTGGAGACCATTGCTCGTCTGGAGCGACGAGTTGCCGAACTAAGTCATATGGTACTTCATAACCGGTCATTTTCTCAAACACCGCCACATATGACTCCGTCCCAGGGAGTTCGTCAAACTTTGCCTGTGCCACATCCATTCCCAAATTTGGACGAATTTAACCAAGCAAATTATTTCACCACTTCTCAGCCAGTTCGTTCCGAACACCTCACTCAAAATGCTCCCTTTTTATTTACAACCACCTCTTCAAAAGCTCAATTCATACCGCCAGCACATGACACACATCAAGTTCCGCCGGTGTATACTTATACCACAGCTCCACCCGTGACACAGATTCAAGGACAATGTCGCACAGATGTTGATCATTATGTCGAAGTTGAAAATGAGGCACGGTCAGTTAATGATGAAATGATAAATAGAAAGCTCAAAAGTTTGGAAGATGCCATGAGAAGTTTGCGTGGACTTGGTAGTAACCAAAGCGTGAGATATGAAGAATTATGTGCATTTCCTGAGGTAGAATTGCCACCAGGTTACAAGATTCCAAAATTTGAGAAGTTTGATGGGTCGGGGAACCCTTTCTTCCATTTGAAGGTCTATTGTGAAAAGTTGATTGGTGTGGGGAAGAATGAAGGGATAAGAGTCAAACTATTCAATCAGAGTTTGAGTGGAAAAGCCTTGGAGTGGTATTCTAAGCAAGATACAACCAAATGGCGTACTTGGGATGATTTGGCAAATGCTTTTGTGGATCACTACAAGTTTCATGTTGAGATCACTCCTGACAGAATCTCAATTACAAAGTTGAAGAAGAAGTTCACCGAATCATTTCGAGAATATGCTATACGGTGGAGGGAAGAAGCATCTAGGGTACACCCACCCATGGAGGAGACAGAAATGGTTACTTTCTTCATTCAAGCACTAGAACCGGAATACTATGAACGTTTGGTGACAATGAGTGGAAAAACTTTTGCAGAAGTGATCAAAGCTGGGGACATGATCGAAGATGGCATTAAGACAGGGAGAATAACAAGTCTAGCAGCTTTGCAGTCTACCAGTAGGGCTATACAAACTGGTACTCTCGGAAATGGAAAGAAAAAAAGAGAAAGAAGCAGCATCGGTGATGGCCTTGGGAAACACATCATACCGCCATCAACGACCACCGCGATACCAGCCTAACGCTCACCACTCACAATATTTCCAATATTCTCCACATCCCTACGACCAAGCTTTGTCATCTTACCAACCTCAATCACCACAAATATCCTACCCTGTTTACAACACACAACCAGCATATCGAGCTCCACGACCACCAACATATCCAGCTCCACCATCACAAACTCATCATCCAAACAATGCATCCGCACCTCGCCCAAATAAACCGTTCCGCAATTTCACACCATTGGGAGAACCACTGAGCGTTGTTTTCGAAAGACTGCAAGCTTCAGGCTTAGTATATCCCGTGGAAGGTAGAATTCCAGATCCATTACCCAGAAGCTTTGATCCCACTAAAACATGTGCATATCATTCGGGGGTAAAAGGCCATTCCACTGATCGTTGTTACGCATTGAAGCATAAGGTTGAGGATCTTATTGAAGCAAAACAGATCACGGTCAAACCACCAACACCAAATGTGGTTAACAATCCACTCCCGACCCATGATGGGGCCACGATAAATATGATTGGAATAGATGAAAATGTTGACGACCCAGCCGAATTTATAGTGCCTGTGGATCGTGTGGAGGATCATGATTTTTTAGCCGTTGCTTCTCCGGCTGTAGTGATAAGGGGTTGTGTGCCTGTTGAGATATTAGGAGCTTCATCAACGCCTGTGAAAGTAGTTCAAGCACCAAATCAGTTACCAGTGCTCGATACAAAAGCCGTACCATGGAATTATCAACAAACTGTGATGGAATGTCGAGGAAAGGACACGATCACTGACAAGGTTAAGACATCAGGAATGACAAGGTCTGGAAGATGCTATTCTCCAGAAGAGCTAGTTAGATTGGGGCAAGTTAAGGAAGCCAATGTACCTCCCAAAAGGGTCGTGACTGAAACCGAAGCAGAAGAATTTTTGAGGAAGATCAAGGCTAGTGAGTACTCAGTTGTGGATCAGTTGAAAAAGACCAATGCTCAAATTCCTATTCTCTCTTTGCTTTTGAGTTCAGATATGCACAGGAATGCATTGTTGAAGATCTTGAATGAAGCGTATGTTCCAAGCGAAACAACTAGTGAGGCGTTAGCTGGGATGATTGAGCGCGTACTTGACAGCCATCGAATCAGCTTCGATAATGAAGAACTGCCGCCAGAAGGATGTATGCATAACAAAGCACTCTATATAACTGTCAAGTGTCGTAACATGTTTGTGGCTAAAGTATTGATTGATGGGGGTTCTGGACTCAACATCTGTCCATTAGCAAGTCTGAAGAAGATCGGATATAATGTTAGTGAGCTCAAGACCAGTGATATGAATATTCGAGCATTTGATGGGGCTCAAAGGCGCCCTATTGGGGAAATAGAGTTGAAAGTGTTGATTGGCCCTGTTGAATTCATTATGGATTTTCAAGTACTTGATATTTCCACAACATACAACATGCTGTTAGGTAGACCGTGGATCCATTTGGCTGGGGCCGTACCATCTACTTTGCACCAAACTGTCAAATTCGAGTGGGATCAGCAACAAATATGTATACACGGAGAAGGAGACACGTCTTTCTATCTAGAGCAATCCACCCCATTCGTCGAGGCAGAAGGAGGGTTCGACGGAGCAGCTTACCACGCTTGGGAGGTTGTGAATGTCACTAAAGAGAGTGAAGTGTGTCAAACTCAAGAGTTCAAAAGATCATGCGCCGCAATTATGGTTGCAAAAGAAATGCTGAGAAATGGGTACCAACCTGGATTTGGGCTAGGGAAAACACTAAATGGGCGAGTTGAGCCAGTCGTTCTCTCTACGCAACAATTTACATTCGGTTTGGGATATGAGCCAACTGAGGAAGAAGTGAAGAAAGCACGAAAGAATAAAAGGAAGGAGATTGCATTGCCAAAACCCATTCCTACCATTGATCAAACTTTCTTAAAATCTTCAGATCTTATTGTTGAAGTTGCCTATGATGATATCGTGGAAGGAGTCAAGAACCTGTTCGTGGAAGATGAAAATGATCATGCTGCGATAATCAAAGACTTTGCTGAAATATTGACTTTATAGGCTGCTGAGCCAGGACCTGAGTTGCAAAATTGAACTTCTATCTTAGCCCCGGTTCGTCGGGAGTTTCAGTATTTTCAGTTTAAATTTCCTTTTGTAGTAGGCCGGAGGTATCAACTAGAACATTTAGTTCCTTTTGTCATGTTGCCTCTATGTTTTGTTACGGCCTTTTTAAATTAAGATTCTGTCATTTTGTTTGAACGAACTACGTTTGGCCTGACTTCCTGTTGGATACGTAGGCAGCCCACATCGGGTTCGGCCACTTTTTCAAAATATTTCAGTGTTTTGTTGTATGAGTGGAACTACGCATGGCCTGATTTCCTTTTGGATACGTAGGCAACCCACATAGGGTTCGGCCCCTTTAAAAAAAAAAAAAAAAAAAAAAAAAAAAACTCAAAAGTCTTTATTTGTATCACGAACTACGTCTGGCCTGATTCCTTTGGGATACGTAGGCAACCCGAGGCGGGTTCGGCCCTTCTATCTTAAAATTTTTATCTTCATTTTGTCCAAACATTTTGGTTCCTATAAAATACATAAGGATTTTTATACAAGACTTGGTCTTCCCACCGCTTAAATTCATGTGTCTTAGTATCTTGAAACTGGGACAAATTTTTGAAATCGGTCAAATCACTTTCAAAAAATTTTCATTACAATTTTCTCACTTTTCGATCGTTTAGAACCAAGCGTTTCCAGGACTTGAAACTGGGACAAATTTCGAAGTCGGTCAAATCACTTTCGAAAACTTTCATTATAAGTTCTTATTTTTCAATTGTCCAGAATCAAGCATCTCTAAGACTGAAACTGGGACAAATTTTTAGAAGTAGCATAAAAGTGGTCTTAAACAAAAGTCCATCCATATTTCTAAAATGTGAGTAAATTCAAAAATCGAGTCTTCTTAATCATGTTACATATTAGAGCCACTAAGTATTTCCTTTCAAAGTCATCTAAATCTCATTACTTTTATTTTCAAAATACATTTTTTTTATAACTGAAACTCCCCGGCAAAGCAAGATATGTGGTGAGACATCGAAGAACGCGGACGCGACCGAGACAAAAGTCAATTCAAGGGCCAAGTTCCCCGACATGCACAAGTCAACCAATTTTCTTTTAAACTCACAATTTTTCTTTGTTGAGACAGGTCCAATTAACATGAACACGGTGCATGTATTAAATTATGGGCGTGATCAAAAAGTTAACTTTCTTCAAAATGCAAATACTCTTCAGCGTGGATGCAAAGGTAGCTTATGCCGAACGGTGGGCGTCGTTCCACTCATCACGAAATTTCAATTGCAACAGTGGACACAAGTTCATCTTCTCAACCAAGGGCTGTAAGTATAATTCTTTCAGACCCAACTATTTATTCTTATCACTAACAATTGTTTTAGCTCGTGACATTCATCGATGGATCGAATACATATAATCATGGACACTGACCTTGATCACCTGTTATCGGTTACAATTCCTCAATTTCGACATCATTTCATACATATTCAAATCATTATCAAATTCTTTTAAAATGAGGTATTTTAATAAGATAGCAAGATCTAAATATTGCATCGTATATCAAATTGTGGGGTTAATTATAGATTTAATTTCCGTCACAACGGGACAGGGATTAAGATGTGGATATCTTTTTACAATACTATTTCTAAAGTGGACGTGGATTTACATTTACATTGTGGATGCGAGCATGGAAGTGAAAATAGAATTATATTACGGAAAATATACCTACAATTGTAGAAAGTGGATACAGATTTACGTTTTCGAAAGTAAAGTGGATTTATTTTGCGCCGTATAATACGGATGTGAAAGTAGATATAGGTTTGTTTTGCACCGTATAATACAGGCGTGAAAGTCGACGTGGATTTATATTTTGTACCGTGAAAAATGGGCATGGATTTACATTTTTGCACCATAGGAAGTGGACATGATTAGGCGCCCACCTTAGAATGCGGGTATGTCAATTTTCAATATAGGCGCCCACCTTAGAATGCGGGTATTTCGATTTTTAATTTAGGCGCCCACCTTAGAATGCGGGTATTTCGATTTTTAATTTAGGCACCCACCTTAGAATGCGGGTATTTCAAAATTTAATTTAGGCACCCACCTTAGAATGCGGGTATGTCAATTTTCAATTCAGGCACCCACCTTAGAATGCGGGTATTTCAATGTTCAATTCAGGCACCCACCTTAGAATGCGGGTATTTCAATGTTCAAATTAGGCGCCCACCTTAGAATGCGGGTACGTTTTCGAAAGTAAAGTGGATTTATTTTGCGCCGTATAATACGGATGTGAAAGTAGATATAGGTTTGTTTTGCACCGTATAATACAGGCGTGAAAGTCGACGTGGATTTATATTTTGTACCGTGAAAAATGGGCATGGATTTACATTTTTGCACCATAGGAAGTGGACATGATTAGGCACCCACCTTAGAATGCGGGTATGTCAATTTCCAATTTAGGCACCCACCTTAGAATGCGGGTATTTCAATGTTCAATTCAGGCACCCACCTTAGAATGCGGGTATGTCAATTTCAATCCAGGCACCCACCTTAGAATGCGGGTATTTCAATGTTCAATTCAGGCACCCACCTTAGAATGCGGGTATTTCAATGTTCAAATTAGGCATCCACCTTAGAATGCGGGTATGTCAATTTCCAATTTAGGCACCCACCTTAGAATGCGGGTATTTCAATGTTCAATTCAGGCACCCACCTTAGAATGCGGGCATGTCAATTTCTATCCAGGCACCCACCTTAGAATGCGGGTATTTCAATGTTCAATTCAGGCACCCACCTTAGAATGCGGGTATTTCAATGTTCAATTCAGGCACCCACCTTAGAATGCGGGTATTTCAATGTTCAAATTAGGCACCCACCTTAGAATGCGGGTATGTCAATTTCCAATTTAGGCACCCACCTTAGAATGCGGGTATTTCAATGTTCAATTCAGGCACCCACCTTAGAATGCGGGTATGTCAATTTCAATCCAGGCACCCACCTTAGAATGCGGGTATTTCAATGTTCAATTCAGGCACCCACCTTAGAATGCGGGTATTTCAATGTTCAAATTAGGCATCCACCTTAGAATGCGGGTATGTCAATTTCCAATTTAGGCACCCACCTTAGAATGCGGGTATTTCAATGTTCAATTCAGGCACCCACCTTAGAATGCGGGTATGTCAATTTCTATCCAGACACCCACCTTAGAATGCGGGTATTTCAATGTTCAATTCAGGCACCCACCTTAGAATGCGGGTATTTCAATGTTCAAATTAGGCACCCACCTTAGAATGCGGGTATGTCAATTTCCAATTTAGGCACCCACCTTAGAATGCGGGTATTTCAATGTTCAGTTCAGGCACCCACCTCCGAATGCGGGTATCTTATATTTCAAGTTCAGGCACCCACCTCCGAATGCGGGTATCTTATATTTTAGTTCGGGCGCCCACCTCCGAATGCGGGTATCTTATATTTCAAGTTCAGGCACCCACCTCCGAATGCGGGTATCTTATATTTCAAGTTCAGGCACCCACCTCCGAATGCGGGTATCTTATGTTTCAGTTCAGGCGCCCACCTCCGAATGCGGGTATCTCATATTTCAAGTTCAGGCACCCACCTCCGAATGCGGGTATCTTATATTTCAGTTCAGGCGCCCACCTCCGAATGCGGGTATCTTATATTTTAAGTTCAGGCGCCCACCTCCGAATGCGGGTATCTTATATTTCAAGTTCAGGCACCCACCTCCGAATGCGGGTATCTTATATTTCAGTTCAGGCACCCACCTCCGAATGCGGGTATTTTATATTTCAGTTCAGGCGCCCACCTCCGAATGCGGGTATTTTATATTCAAGTTCAGGCACCGACCTCCGAATGCGGGTATTTTATATTTCAATTCGGGCACCCACCTCCGAATGTGGACTCAACTTTCGAAACAGGGGTTGCAAGTGTAACTTCTCCAACTCTGTCTTATTTACACCTATATTTCTTTATTGCTAACAATTGTTTTTAGCTGGTGGCTTTGAAAAAATATCGAAGTTGGCATCACACATCAAATCGTGGAACTATTTCTTCTGCAGCGAACTGGGGCAAGTTGTCGGGAAGGATAATCAGACTTCCCGACACGGGTCAAAGATCTACCTCGAACACTCGTCTCTAATTACAAGTATTCTCTTGCGTTCCAACAATTCAATTTTCAGAATTCTCAAGTTTCTATCATAATACCCAGTGTTATCATAATTCAGCACTGGGACAATATTTTGCAAGATTCGCGCTAATCGGGTTCAGGTGTCGTAATTGTTCCAGAACTACACTTGACCTGATTCTCGTGCAGCCCGAGATATGTAGGCAACTCAGAGACCGGAGTTCGGTCATAATCCTCTCAGATTTCCTTTAGCCGGGACAAAATAGGCTATTGAGTCAACGTCTTTGCCCGACAACTCTTTTCATCATTACCGGGCAAAGAGGGACAAGTTGTTGACACCCAATTTTGTCCCGTCTCTCTGCCAAAATACCTATTTTTAAGCTTCTAATATTTTGAAAAAAAATAAAAAAAATACATTCTGGTTACTATAATTATTAGCCTCTTATCAATACCGACATTTTATTATTCTATTATAATTATTATTATTATTATTATTATTATCATTATTATTATTATTATTATTATTATTATTTATTAATATTATTATAATTCACAATTCTTATCATTTCGGCATTTTACCAGCTTACGCATTTATCTTTGCATAAATAAATAATAGTATTTATTTAGTGCGGATTTTCAAAGAAAAGTAACATATATTATTACACGGCTATTATAACACCATATGATTTTATTACCCGAGTCTAGTAATCACATATATTTTGGTATTAAGTAATATTTTGTCACCCTCGGTATGTTCATTAATTAAAATGGGTCTCTTATTCAAATTTAGAAGTCAAACTGTTTCTTGCACTCAGTCCGTGTTTTGACTTACCGGGCTCCAAATCAAATCCCGATTGACTCCTAATATTTTTTGGACTAGTCCATATCTCTTATCTCAATTTTTAGAATAATTCGTATTTTAATTTATTAGCCTATTCTCTTAATACCCGGTCTAAAAATTGACCCAGTCCACAAATGGACCGGGTCTGACTCGTTTACTCAAAATAAGGGGAACCCTTTTAGGGTTTCCCCTCATTTTTCTCTTCCGCCTCATCATCGCCTCTTCTCCACCATCCTCCGCCTCTCCACCTCTCCACCTTCCCGTCAATTATCACCACCATCACCACCATCGTCACCTCTACACCACCATCTCCCCATCGTTCTCTTCCTCCCCTTCATCCTAAAACCTAGCCGCCGGGCACACACACCCCACTGCCACTAATTCTCACACCCATACCTCCATTACCTCCACCGTCCCACGCCTCCCTGTTCCCCATTACGACTGACACCCCTCTGTCACACCATTTCGCTTTGTCCCCCACTTCGTCACACCACCCGCTCCTCTCGTTCATCGTCATCTTCATCTGACACCCACGTTACCCCGACACCCCCACGTATCTGTCACCTCCACCCTTCGTTGTTCCCCGCTCCTCTCAAACTCAAAATCAGTCTATAAATATTGATTTCATCATCTATTAAAAAAGGAGGAAAAAACGGAAAAAACCGGAGAAAGCAGAGGAGAGGTAGCTTAACCGTAGAAATCCCCTAGTAATCAAGTGTCAAAGTTAGGATAATCGCAGGAATTCCCATAGACGACATCATTTCTTTTAGCCTTATTGTTCGATATCGAGTCAAAAATCCACACCATTTTTTGTTCTGTTTTTTTTTTGCTCTTGGCATCTGTTTGAACTCGAGTGTATAAGATTCGGGTTTTTCTTAGTACTTCGAAGTGGATTTGAAGTGTTCGCGGTTAAATCGAAACCTTCGCCTCGCTTCGCTGCACCCGGAGAAGGTAATCCTTCTTCCTTTAAGATTGTTTTTCGTGTCATTTATTTCATCGCTTATGGTCTCTGTTCGGATTTAGTTTTAAGTTTGTGTCATTATCTTGTTTTGTTATCAGTAGCAGCAGTTCAGTGTATCCCCTTTAGACTGGTATTTGTCGATCAATCTAGTACATGTTGGTATGGTGGTTTGCATACACTAGCTGTCTCTTATTTATTCAGTCTCTAAGCGAATTGTTGTCCAAATTTACCCTGAAGATGTGCCTTATATTAGTAATGTGTTCAACTCTCAAGGCCTGATTGGAATGAGTTGTTCTTTTCGTATATCGCTTGGATTCATGTGAAATTTTCAACTTGACTATCAAAACAATAGGTATAACAAGATTAGTTTTTTTTTCGGATCGTAGCCTATCGTATCTAAGTCGACGAAGAATAAAGCTTGTTTATACAGTCAGTTTTTTAATCCTACCAGAGATTTCATAGCTTTTTTTTTGTTAAAAGGGATTGAGGCATTATGGATGTTTCTAATTGAATAGTGGATATGTTTTAAGGTAATTCAGCATTTGTTAGTCCCATTATAAGTTGGTGGTTCGTTGATAGCATCAACAGGTTTGGCATGTCCCTGTTCAGTATTTGTTTAATAGTAGTTTAATATCCTTCACTTATTATTGAAACTTGCTTTAAAACAAAATGGGATTGATGTCTCTCTTACTGATCAAATCGTGTTGCTGATAATATTTTAAATGATCCTGTTCGGGTTCTGCATTCCATGGAGATCTGTTCAGTCCCTTGTCTTACAATTTGATTTATTGTTAAGGTGCCCCTCTTTTTTTAGATGTCTATCTGTTGCATGAGGTCTACTGTTAGTTTAATCTCAGTTCATCCCATCTAAAATATGAACTTATATTCAGTATGCTTTAGGTGATTAATAACTTCAAATGATGAAAGGTGCCCCAAACTGGCCTAATGTGGTAATGTAGTGCCCCCCTGCTAATGTACAAACTGGTCCTCAAATCCCTTTTGGTATTAGCATGAACCTGCCTATTTCAGCTAGTTCCCAGTTTTGAATAAAGTAAAGGTAAAGGTGAGTCCATATAAGGCTAATAAAATCTGAAAATCATGGGGGAGCTTTTCTATTTGGTTGAGATGCTAAGAATATAAGGACATACCAAGTATACTGCCCCACATATTCTGATATATCACAGGCTTATATATCGAATATGCATTTGGTATATCATTCATCATTAAGTGTGCATGATCTGTTAAAAGAATAAGAGCATTGTTTCTGTCACTGTTTCTCCTTGGTTGACCTTTTGGTTTCTTTGTTTAAGCGTGAAGGGTCGTATATCCGAGTTGATAGGATTTGTTTTGATCTAGCCTGTCGTTTGTCCCCAAACTGTATACACATGTATATACATGAGATATACTTGCGATATGCATAGTATATATATATATGATCTGTTGGTGTTCTGAATTTATGTATTTTGTGTCTGACATCATTCATTAAGTAGATACTGATCTCCCTTTTCTTCTGTTTATGCATGGCTATCGCATACGAGTCCAAGGGACTCGTTTTTTCTTCCGCATTTGGCGTTGGGCTAAAAGCCCAACATGATCTCTCCCGTGTCAGCCCAATCCGTGACCTGCAGAAGAAGAAAAAAAAAACATTGGGCCAAGGCCCACTAGACAAGAACAATCCCCAACAACAGCAAACATATCCGCAGCAGCACATAAATCTGCTGGGCTTCGGCCCAGCAGTGGCCCAAACAGCAAACATCAACAACACGAAAATGGGCCCGAGCCCATTTAAATCATTTTACTTCTTTATTTTATTTTCTATGTGCATTTAATTTGTGATTACCTGATTAACATTCTGCTTGTTTTATTTGCTTAGATTAGGCGAACCTTAGCAAATTAGTGGGTTAGATTAGTGCAATGGGTAGTTAATATATATATAAAAAAAAAACTAATAATCAATTCCATAAGTCTCATTTTCTTTCTTTTATATTAACGATATTTTATAATATCTATAATACTTATTTTTAGAATAATTAATCTTTCAATAGCTTAAATTCCTATTTTGGAGTTGAAGGAATCATGTTCTACTCTTGTTATCTTGAAAATTTTAAACGCCACTAACATGCAAATAGGAATTAAAGAACTTTGTAAACACCTTTAAGATTATCTGAATTATGCATACTTCTAGCCGAATTAATAAAAACATAATTTCGTTCATACGTCTAAAAAAAAAAAAACGCAAAGTCAGTTAATACCTCATCGTTTAGTTTGTTTGAAACATTTATTAAGACATATCATATTTCGTAAATCTAATCTTGCATAGCATTATTCTACTTCCATTTAAACTATTAGCAACATTCATAAACTTTATCTCAAAAAGTATTCTAAAATCTCTTTTAATGCAGATTATTGATCTCATTTTAGATAGTATTATTATTTGAAGTCATTTATAAGTCTTATTATAAATAACATTTAAATTCTTCTTTTACGCAAATTATTATACCTTTTTACGAGTCTTATTTTAAAATAGCATTACTATTCTCATTCAAAGTTTAACCACATTCATAAAATCATATTTTTCATCTCCTTATACAAAACGCTTTATTTCTCTACAAGTTAGTTTAAATAGTATTATTATATTTTCTTTAAAACTTTAATAATATGTACAAGCTATTTTCTTAAAATTTAAGCACTTCATTAAATTTTAATTAATCAACCTAAGTTTGGTCGGATAACCGTAAGTTAACGGATTCTAAAGGATGCCTAATCCCTTCCCTTTAGGATAATATAGAGCCCTTACCTAGAATCACACTGGTTAAGCAGACTATTAATTAAGGTTTAGTTTTAACTCTGCCTTAGCTCAACTCTAGGTGTCCTAATTCACCGTTAAACTAATTAGGTGGCGACTCCTTAAAACAAACAATTTAGGAATCCCCAATATGTCATACTCTTAAATCTAACCCGGTTAAAATGGGGTGTGACACACAGTATGATGGTATGGCTTCAACGCACGATCATAACTTTGATTGGAGTGCACAGAATCGTGAGACGGGTGGACCAAATAATGCTACTACGCAGTTGCATAATTTGAATTGTAATGTACGACACCCTTCACATCCTGGTCCAAGTGAATTGGACAGTGATAGGTAAATATAATCATATTTTATTCACTTTATTCATGGATTGTATAATTGTATTTGACTCGTAAATTCTATGAATTTTTCTTATTTATAGGCATAACGATTTTGAAGATAACCCACGTTGACTCAACTCACACAAATTGTGAGCAATAACGATTTAGCTAATGATATAATAAATGAGTCGGATAGCGATAGTCCATTAGATCATGAAGGGACGGACGATGATCAATCGTCTGCTGACGGTGACGATTCTGATGAAGATGTTGCGGCCCCCAGTAATGTTAGTGTTAATTATCATTCAAACGTGATCCCATATTTGGATAATACAGAAGAAGTAGAACCGGAAGATTTTGCATACATGAGAGATAACGGGTCTGTTCGGGCTGCATTTTGGAATTCCAGTAATCCTAAAGTTATCAAATCAGGTTAGTTTCGTGCGACTAATTTTTTTAATAATATATTATTTTTGAATTTTGTGATTTTAATTGGTGTAATTAGGAGTTGATATTTTTTCTTGTACATGCAAATAGGTATGTTATTTCACAGCAAGAAGCAAATGAAAGGTGCAGTGAGGCTCTATAATATAGCCCACAAAAAAGAATATAAAACAGATCAAGCCAAAAGTACATTTTGGAAGGTTATTTGCAAGCGGCATGAGGAAGGTTGTAGTTGGATGATCCGTTTTTCGTTGATCGGAAGTGGTATGTGGAAAGCAGGAAAAATGATTGAGCCATATAATTGTGATACGGATGATTATACAGAGGATCATTTCAATTTGAATTGCAACATGATTGCTACTTCGTTGATACCATATGTTATGATCAATGCACAAATCAGTATTAAGTTTGTTCAGGAAACTATAAAAGGCATCCATCACTATACTCCTAGTTATAGAAAAGCGCAAAAAGGGCGTAAGAAAGCTTTTGAGATGGTGTATGGTGATTTCGAAGGTTCTTTTAGGGCATTGCCTCGATACATGGCTGCCCTAGAACATTTCAATCCGGGCACTATTGTTGAGTGGACACACGAGTCAACTACAATGCAAGGCGAACACATCTTCAAGTATCTTTTCTGGGCCTTCAAACCAAGTATCGATGGATTCAAAAGTTGCAGGCCGGTCATCTCAATAGATGACACCCATGTCTATGGTAAGTATGAGATGAAATTGTTGATTGTTGTTGGCATTGATGCAAACGGAAATATTTTTCCACTTGCATATGCTATAGTTGCACGTGAGAGCTATGAGTCATGGACTTGATTTCTCAGTTTATTATGGAGACATGTTGTTTGTGATAGAAAAGGCATTGGACTAATTTCTGACCGTCACTAAGGGATCTTGCAATGTGTAATGACACATGAATGGTTACAGCCACCCACCACACATCATAGATTTTGTGTTCGACATTTAAAAAGCAACTTTAACAAAAAGTTACTTAACTCTGATCTTGAGAAGCTAATGTGGTTGGCTGCTACAGAGCACCAGAAGAAGAAATACCAAATGAGGATGCAACAAATCAAAACTTTGTCACCTGCAACGCACATGTGTTTAAGTGAGCTTCCGAAGGAAAAATGGACATTGTATAAGGACGGTGGTTATAGGTGGGGGGCTATGACGACAAATGTCTCTGAGTCTTACAACGGTTTATTGAAGAAAGCCCGTGGATTGCCTGTTACTGCCATGGTTCGCTTGACCTTTAAAAATCTTGTTGATCATTTTGTTAAAAGAAGCGCCCTTGCTGCTCTGCTAATGGTAAATAAGAAGACTTGGCCGCCCGGTGTTGATAAGAAGTTCCATGAATATTGGGATAGGGCCGCCATGCACACTGATATGATGAACTACAACATTGTGACTGGGGTCTTCGAGATTCTGACATTTACACACGAAGGTAAGGGTGGAAATGTCCATAAAGTCTCTGACAATGGAAAAAAATGTTCGTTTGGGAAATGAAAAAAATACCACATGCCATGTTCCCATGCAATTAAATTCTGTCGGATCCGTAAAATTCAGCCTAAGGACTATGTTAGCAAGTACTACAGTTGTAGGTATTACAAGCAAACATACAGTGGAAAGTTTTCTCCCTTGGGTGATGAGGCATATTGGCCTGCAAGTCCCTTCTGTTTAATTGCAAACACTGCATACGAGCGAACTTCTGGAGCCCAGAGAACAACTAGAAGGAGGAATGAAATGGATATTGCTCCTGCTCGCATGGCTAGGAGGTGTGGAACTTGCAGGAAAACCGGTCATAACAAAAATCGTTGCCCCAATCGTACTCAGTAGTTGTTGTTGTTTGTTTACTGTTAAGTTTTTTCATGAGTTCTATGTTATTGTTATTTTATGTAATCTTTGTTATCTTATGTAATCTTCAATAATATGTTGTCGTCCTTACTTTAAAATATAAACGGTTTGTATTGTAGAGTTTAATTTTGTCTTTAATTTAACAGTTATTGTTGGATAGAACTTCCACAACACTTTATTGAATGAACATAAAATTATATTATAATTGAAAATTAAAAAACATAACACATAGTTGGTCTAAGGGAGTTCGTTAGGCATGTCATCATCCGATTTGTAAAGTTCGTGTGCTAAGACACTTGCTCTTTCATGTTCTGTTAGCGTGCGATTTGTTGCTGCAACTTGTTCTTCAGCGAGCTTAAGGATATAGTACCTACAACGTCTCACCAACATCCCGTTATTCTCCTTTCGAATTTGTTTCACAGCTATCTCATATTCTACCATATCCTGCGTTCCATCCACACAGAGAATCGACGTGGCTTGGGTGCCCCCAGTTGCTCAAGCTCATTCATGAGCATATTTGACTCATGGTACCTATGCTCCCATTCACGGCGTAATCCGCAGTAGTACTCACATGGATCTGATTTTTTCAGCATCCGAAAATCATCCTCTCGTTCGTCAAGCATGTGCGGGTTGTACATGTCCATCTCAAAATCATATGGATCCCATGTTCCCCAGTCGCTGTTGGGTGACTCTGAACTTGAGCTATCATTTCTGTTTTCCGGGAATGCCCACAAGTTTATAAATAACTTTTCGACATGGACTTGTCAAATTTAGGTTTTTTATATTTTGTTTCTAACCTTACGAAATGCAAGGATAAAAAATTGTCAGAAGCTTGTCAATAGCTATCAATTTTTTTATTTTATTTTTACTTGGAAATTATTTCTTTTCTTTTTACATGGACAAGTCAAATCCATTTTTTTTTTTTTAAGAATCTTGTCAGAAGCATTGTTGCAGTTATCTTTTTCAAACTTTTATATTTCGTTGCATACTTTGCGAAATGCAAATCTAAATAATTAGACAAGTCAGAAGCTAAAAAAGATTCAATTTTTTTCACTTGGAAATGGATTCCTTTTCTTTTTACATGGATAAGTCAGAAGCTAAAAAGAAGCTAGTCAATAGCTTTCAATTTATTTTTGACTTGGAAACGAATTTCTTTGCTTTTTACATGTACAAGTCAAAAGCTAAAAAAAAAGATAGGCAATAGCTTTCAATTCATTTTAAGAATCTTGGCAGAAACATTGTACACTTATTTAATTTTCTCCAAGCATTATTGCATACGTTAAGAAGAAGCTAAAAAGAAAGCTATTAGTAGCTTTCAATTCATTTTAAGAATCTTGGCAGAAGCATTGTTGTTATATATCTATTCTCCAAGCATTATTGCATACGTTAAGAAGAAGCTCAAAAGGAAGCTATTAGTAGCTTTCAATTCATTTTAAGAATCTTGGCAGAACATTGTACACTTATTTAATTTTCTCCAAGCATTATTGCATACGTTAAGAAGAAGCATAAAAGGAAGCTATTAGTAGCTTTCAATTCATTTTAAGAATCTTCGCAGAACATTGTACACTTATTTAATTTTCTCCAAGCATTATTACATACGTTAAGAAGAAGCTAAAAAGGAAGCTACTTAGTAGATTTCAATTCATTTTAAGAATCTTGTCAGAAGCATTGTACACTTATCTTTTCCAAGCATTGTTGCATACTTTAAGAATCATTGTCGTTATATATCTTTTATATTTCGTTGCATACTTTGGGAAATGCAGGGACAATTTTTTTAGCATGCACAAGTCAAATCCCAATGTTTTTTACACGGATTCCTTGGTCTAGGCTGTTGAAAGAGCTAACATTTTCTTACAATTGCATTCATCCAATTTATAAATAATCGGACTATTTCAACCAAAAAAATATAAACTTTCAACCAATATTCATCGTATTCGATTATCTATATCTCAATCTAACTAACTTTATTAATGTCTAAAAAACCTTTTTTCAGCGGATGGTTTTAAAAAAATAAAATAAAGGAGAGGGGAGTTGGATTACGGCGCTGTGAACTGTGGGGCTTGGACTACGACGCTCTCGGATGGGAGGGGGGAAATCGCTCACTCGATAATGAAGATGGACGAGATGGAGAGGAAGATGAAGATGAAGATGAATACGATAGCATTTCGCATAAAATACAAATTGAAATAACATTGAAAAATGATAAGGTACAAATACAATACTTAACTAGCCAACATAACAACAAAAAATGCTTATGGAAAATCATCTTCATCAGACATTTCGCAGTCTGAGTTCCAATCAGGGGTAACTATTAACCCCAATCTGTGTCCCTCCAAATGCAACCATCGCAAACACATCCTATTATTTTCTTCGCGAATGCGGTTCAATGCAACATTCAGTTCTTGGGATGATGTGAGCGGCATGCCTATTGCACGGTGTTTTGGACGATGCAGGCCACGACTTCTTAAATCGGTCTCAATATTATGAGCTTCATCCAGGCGGTAGTTTCATTCTCTCCTCATTTTGCTAATGTATTGTCTATTGTAGCGCTCCCTCGGATTAAGCGAGTACTCAAATTCACGTTCCAAAACCCATTTCCTACCCATTGACTCAAAAATGTCACCTGGGTGATATGTCATTGGGCCGCGTTGCCAGAAGAATGGATTCCACGATGACATTTTGAAAGAGTTTGTTTTAGCGTGGTGAGATGAATAAGGTACTATGGAAGACTATTTATAGAAAAATACATGGTGCAGAAAGGTCTAAACCCCACATGCAATTTTCGTATTTATTAAAAAAAACAATTCATATAGAAGTCTAATTAGTCAGAAATACACCATAATTCATATTGACGGAATATATGTCGCTATAATAAGTCATATATAGTCATAGATACACAATAAATTTTCAAAATAAGTTGTTAAAGCTCCTCATGCATCCCTACGTGTGCATGTTTTCCTCCCACCAGTGCCACATTGTGTTGGCCGGCGATCCCTACGAGATCTGCGCGGAGCAACCCCCTCATGCATCCCTTCCGCACCCTATAAATATCATACAAAATAAAAGTTACTTTTTAATGCGACACTTAAATTATATATATAAAAAAATAAATTCAAAACGAACCTGTGCCTCTAAGTCCTGAACATCTGGCGTAGGTGCATATGCATAATTAAAACTGAGCCTCCTTCCATCACAGGGAAAATTAGCTGGAGGTCGAGATGAGGTACTAGTTTGAGGAACTTGGAAAAGGAGGTTGTCCAAAGCCTGTTGGCTCCAAGGTTGTAAGAAAGGTCTAAATGGGGTGAAACCTTGTGGAGTGACCATATTAGATGAGTTATATGGAGCCTCCGACCGAATCATAGATGGGCCAGACATATCCATGGTCGGATAGTGGGAGCTATGTATATCCATAGATGAGTAGCATGGAGCTTCTGGGGCAGTCATAGATGGGTCGAAAAATTCCATCGACGGATAATATGGGCTAGGTAAATTTGTATGTGGGTCATGTGGACTGGATGGGTGATGTGGGGTGGGTAAATGCGTAGGTTGATGATAGGAAGCAGTCATAGATGGGCCGACATTACAACATAATGCATGAGCCGGGTCTGGGTGTGGCTCTAGATCGTCATGAATAAGCTGGTGCGCCACCTGACCTCGACCCCGTAGGTTACTAGCACGACGTACATTTGCACGATCCCGACGACCAGTTGGCAACTTAGGGGGTGCCACATAAACTGCTGGTGGTATATAATCGGGATCAAATGTCAACCTCGTCCCCATTGCAGCAGCATTCAGAGACTCAGTCGACATGTTAATAAACCTTTGCATCAATGCATTCATACCCTGAGAATCTGAAGGCCACTCTAACGAACTTTCCTGAACATTGTAAGCCAAATGTCTAACTCCATGAATTCCACGAGCCTACAAAAAAATATATAACAAACAGTGACGTAAGAAAGCCACTGATTGGCAAAAAGAAATTAATGTGTATCATATACGATATAGTTATTAATATTACTATAATATTTAATACATATGATACACATGTATTTGCATGTAAATCGGTTCCAAATCCTTTATATGATGATTTAGTTAGAAAATATAATTAAATTACTTTCATAATCATGGTCAATTTATTATTATACAGTCTTTTTGCTAAATAACGAAAGAGATAAAGTATAAAAATCGAAGCACCTAGGTTAAGATTTTCATGGTAAATTTGCCTGAATACTGGCATTGGATGAGTGTAGTAAGTCAAATTCTTAGACTATTTTTCAAGATATATTAATTAGTACTACCAGTAATTTTGTTTCTACTCAAATGTTAGAAAACTATATAGTACATAATTAACTGTCTATTTAACTTGACATGCACCAAAAGTTACGTACCAGTGCATCGTGCCTCCCTGCGAGGTGTTGGTATCCCCTATCCACGATACGTTCTGGATTTCCTATCAAGGTGCGGGAGTACCTCCGGTACCATTTAAAATATTCAGAATCCGGTCCGGGAGCTACAGTAGTATATGGAGCTTCAACTATTAGTTCCCGACGGCGTTCCCACAAATATTCAGCTTCCTCAAATTTTTCCTCCATCTCCTGACTTAGCTTAACTCGCTTGTCAAGTGAAAAATGAAATGGTCTATGTGGGGGGATTGGTCCCGGAACAGACTGCTCCTTACCAAATTGTCTGTTGACCCGACCCGCCATGTGTCATTCTCGGTAGATCCCACAAATGAGTGGCAACTACACCATCCAAATATCTTGACCACGTCGGCATCACTCCGGAAGTCCATCATTGATGGCCTCTGTATAAGGCTCCCACACAAACTACGATAGCAAAAATATTATACAGTCATTTATAATTTATACTACAAATTATAAATTTTCTCATTACAACAAACATCCATTATGCATTTTCAGTTAAGTAAAGATTAGAACATTCAAGCAATTTCCTTCCTTCTAAATACACAAAATTTCATCATTTCCAAACCGTGCAAATAAAGAATAAAAAATACTCAATAGTAGAAAGCGTATCATGACCAAATCCTTGCTAGGAGCACTTTATTTTTTATTCAGTTCCAAAGCATAACAAGAACAGGCTAACTTGAAAATTCCATAATGAATTTTGATGGAAAAACAAAACAAAATACTTTAGTAACCTTCTAGCCATTAAAACAAACCTAGACAAAATACTAATTATGCTAAAAGAAGAAATGGGATCTAAAAAATATCACAACAAGTAGCAAGTTGTAGCAAATTAGCTATAACAAATTAAAACAAAATTAACCCATTATCTATTGTTGTTAGATTTTTCACATTTCTTATCGAAAAAATTTAAAAGGAAAAAAACCTGATCATCAGTTAGGTTGTCTAAAACATCCCTACAAACTACTAGCACAGCTCGTGCCTCGCTTTCACGAACTCCACGACGAGTCCACTTCTGCGCAAATACAATATCTCGTTCGTTTACTCTTGGGGGACGAAGTAATGGCTGCATCGGGATTATTCGCTACCAAGCCCAAACCTGTATAAGTAAATTTAACTATATAAATATTTTTTGAATTAAATAAAATAACCCGAAAATACACATGAAAATTGTGTTGTTATGGTTGGGTTCCGATAATGCGTTAATATTGTTGTGCAAGCTATTCGACAATATTATAATTTTTAATGATTTATTATACAAATTATAACACTAGGAAATCTAAAATATTATTTAAAAGATAGCAGAGAAGTTGACTATTTAAACGTGTATCAAGCAATACTTTTAAATTGTTAGCGTGACAACTCAAGAAAATATGGTTAGCTGACATTTAGAATTATACACAAATATTAATAATCCAGATTGCATTATATATAGTGGTACATTTAGTGTTTATAATAAAGCTCGACTTTCGATTCCTAATTTCATTTTTCAAAATTTGGGTAATGGTGGTTATAAGAATGCTGCTTGATCTCTTATTTCTACTGAAGTAGAGCAATATATTATTGAAATTCACGTACCTGTAACAAAGCAATAAATCCACAAACATCACGGCTATTGGCCATCGAAGCACGGGATAAACAACTGTACAAGTATGATAATGCTGCTGCTCCCCAAGCTTTCCCGCCTATTGCATCAAGGTCTATTATGTCAAGCAAAAAGTGTAAACTAAGCTTTGAACCACTATTATCAGGGAATATATTGCCACCAATCAACCAAAGCAGGTACAACCTGACCCTCTTTTGTACCTCAGCCTCATCAGTGTGTTCATCAATAATATCATTATTGGCAATCAAGGTTTCCAAATGATTAGATAATTGTGTTATTACCAACAAGCTATTACCTATAATTGCTTCTTCTCCAGGCAACCAACCAGTAAGGTCGTACATCAATTCCTGCCACCTTGATTTAGTTATATTTTTAACATTTCTCTGCACCAATGGGTGGCCGTCCACGGGAATGCCATATACCACCTCGACATCCTGCAGTGTGATGGTACATTCGCCAGTCCGCATATGAAAATGTATGCGTCTCTGGACGCCATCTCTCAATAAGTGCAGTGATGATTCCTTCATCATACTGCACATTACCTACTGCTAAAACTCCCCCAAATCCACACCTCTCAAAGTAATGAAGGATGCGATTATGCAAAGGGTATTGCCTCACGTGATTCCAGAATTCATGATCCGCACGACGTATAGTTAAACACGCGTTCTTTCCAGTCAATTTTCCATCCCACACAGCCTGGGATCGATGCTCATGCCGGAATATTAATAAATCATAGTTTTCTGGACCTGGATGTACAGTGACTTTGGGGCGATCCATATCTATAACATTGCAACACCAAGCCACTGCTATTAGAATAATGGACAACACATTACATAATTCTTTACTATATATTCAATAGGAAAGTCAATAAAGGTCAAACTATAAGATATATTATCACGTGAGAAAAGAAAAAAAATTTAATAAGAGTACAACTGTCAAAAAATAATTACAGTTCCCTATGTAGTGAACGAAATGTAGTTAAACTTTTGGTTAAGCTCATAATTAATTGCCATAATAGTATTCATCTTACATATAACTACTTATTTTCTATTTAAAACAAAGCATATGACTGGAGAGGGGATGCAAGGATTTTTTTTTTTAACGGATCGGAATAGTATTTCGTCAATTATCCAACGAAATACCCATTTTGGTATTAAAAAAAAAGGACATGCTATTTTTGTCTATTAGCTTCAAAAACAACTCCAACTTCCTCACAGTTTCTTGATCTTATACTTTTAATTTGAAAATTAAAAATTCTTCATGCTCATCAACAGAAAATAATCTCCAACGACTAGTCACAATTTGAACATAGAAAATGATCCAACAAATGATACAAATATCTTTATGTTATATTTAACAATCTTACTTTCCTCACAATTTCTTCATCTTTTTTTTAGCTGTTGTTCTATGAAAATGACTAACTAAAAGAACATTTTATAATATAAATTTATACCTTTTTAATCAGTAGCTTCAACGATTTTTTAAGTATTTTAATTGTAGTTCGTTGACCAATAAACTCTACTAACTTTTTTTAAAACTTTTTTTAATTGAAGCAACGACTGAAATTACCAACTATTGATTAATTAAACTTGTAACTTTTGTTTTCTTTATTATAGTCTATTACACTAAGTATAACATATAAATAAATCAAAAAAATAAATGTGAACTAATTTATAATGACTAAATCCAAAAATATATGTAAAAACTTATAAAATTAATAAATTACCTCAATTTGGAGAAGATTATGGAGCAAAAGTTGAGGAATCCTTGTGATAGGATTAGTAGAAAAAGAAGAAAAGAATCAAGAACGGAAGAAGAGAAAGAATGGAGGTAGAGGAAGAACGGATAATGGAGAAGGGAGAATGGAGAATGGAGAAGGAAAAATGGAGAATGGAGAGGATAAGGTAAAATAATATAGGGTAAAAGTGGGGAGCAGAAAAAGGGAATATGAACGAAATAAAAAAAAAATTCCTATTTCGTTCGAACATAAACGAAATGCAAGAAAAAAAATAAAAAATTTCCTATTTCGTTTTTATATAAACGAAATATAAAAAAACAATTATCCTATTTCGTTCATGTATCAACGAAATACAAATATATATATATTCCAATTTTGTTTTTATATGAATTGCAAAAAAAAAGGCTATTTTGTGAATTGCACAGCGAAATGCAAAAAAAAAAAACAGTTTCTTTCATTAATTTCAAGAATTGCAAAAAAAAAAAAAAAAAGGCTATTTCGTGAATTGCACAACGAAATGCAAAAAAAAAAAAATATAGTTTCTTTCATTAATTTCACGAATTGTAAAAAAAAAAAAAAACAGAGGCTACTTCGTGAATTGCACAACGAAATGCCAAAAATAAAAAACATTTTTTGTCAATTCATTTTAAGAATTGCAAAAAAAAAAAAAAAAAACCTATTACGTGAATTGCACAACGAAATGCAAAAAAAAAAAAAACAGTTTCTTTCATTTAATTTCACGAATTGCAAAAAAAAAAAAAAACCCTATTTCGTGAATTGTGTCACAAAATGCAGAAAAAAAAACAAAACAAATCACTTTCGTTCATTTAATTCACGAAATAAAAATAAAAAAATAAAACACCTATTTCGTTGATTGTGTCACGAAATGCAAAAAAAAATAAAAAAAATATACAAATCAGTTTCGTTTTTATTCACGAAATAAAAAAAAACAAAAAAAAACACCTATTTCGTGAATCAATTCACGAAATGTAAAGAAAATAAATAAATAAATAAATAAATCAGTTTCTTCATTTAATTCACGAAAAAAAGAAAAAAAAACACCTATTTCGTTGACTATTTCACGAAATGCTAAAAAAAAAAACAGTTTCATTAATATTCACGAAATAAAAAAAAAATAGGTTTTACATATTTCGCTAAGCAGTTCACGAAATACAAACAAACAAAAAAAATTGTTGCAATTATTACGGCTATGAACAGTAACTGTTGGGTATTTCGTTGGATAACCAACGATATACCCATTGTGGTATAAAAAAAAGGCAGTCTATTTTGGGCTAATGGCTGAAAAAATAAGCCATTTTGGCTCCGGACTCTGAAGTTTTGCTCGACAAAACCTTAACTTCAAACATTCTATGGCTGAATTCAGTCATTTGTCTTTAATGTCAGCCATTTATGTCTGAGCTTTAGCCATATATAACTTCAAACACTGCATATCTGAAGTTATTCAAAAACGAAGACATGCAAAATTTTTAGAAAGTGGATATAGATTAAATAACTATATCTAAATAGGATACCTCGTAAAATTTTTACCCGCCAAACGCGAGCAAGAAGAGAATAAAAACTAATTGATCATGTGTTCATGAAAACAAGCTGTGTATGCATTGAAACTTTAAATTTAAAGTGATTATCGTTTGGTTATGTCATATACAGTGGCGGATCTAGAATTTTTACCAAGTGGGTTCAATACAACAACAACCCAGTAGAATCCCACAACGTGGGATCTGGGGAGGGTAGAGTGTACGCAGACCTTACTCCTACCAAGGTAGGACGGCTATTTCCGAAAGACCCTCGGCTCAATGAAAATCATGAAAATTTTACCAAGTGGGTTCAATATATAAGAAATATATAAATAACACTGTATATACATATATATTTTTTTAAAAACAGATTAAATATACATATATATATATATATATATACAGTGTTATTTTTCAACGAAGTGGGTTCATATGAACCCACTTGAAACCACATAGGATCGCCCCTGGTCATATATTTTAATAAACCTTATAAATTGCAGGCAAAAAAAAAAAAAAAAAAAACGTAGTCAGTTCTAAAGGCTGAAATCCCAGACCAAATGTTGTTCCAATCGTGTTCTCAAAATGAACATCTTGTAAAGAAGGAAATAAGGGATTGTTTCGTTGATGGTTAGAGTTATGCAGGGCTTAGTTATTCATGTATTACTTATTTTATCTTGTGCCCTGCATAAATAGTACATAGATTCCCTCATAACTTATACATGTATTGGCTATACGGGATTGTAAACTGGTAACCATACAACATACTTGTTGTGTTGAATTTTAATTATAGAGTGAATCTCACTTTACTCCCCTAACATTTAAGGGTTGGGAAAGGATACCCCCTCACATATTGAATGGGAGCAATAACCCCCCTATCCAATATTTTCTGGTGAGAATCTTTTATTTTTAATAAAGATCTTTTTTTCTTTTTCTTTCTAGAATTAAATACAATATATAACTCTTATTATTGTCTCATTCACCTATTCTTTTGAAAATAATGTAGAACAACTACTTGAAAAAATCTGTTAATAAATTTCAAGCTACATTTCGTTCGCTTTTTTTTTTTTTTTTGGGGGGGGGGGTGGAGGGCGGGGGTGTACTAGATTGCCAAGATCTTAATTATTATACAAACTAAATACAGTCTAGTATTAGTACCCGCGCGAGCGGACGATATTAAAAGACACTAATCTATGTTAAATTGTGATGTCGCTTGTTTGAGTACATCGTATCATAACAAAATGGCAAGTAACATCTAATTTTCGATATAATATACTCAAATTAACGACATTTCTGTGAAATTAAAGGAAACAAATTAAATCTTTTTAAATATTATTTGATTTAATCTTTATATTTAATTCATAATGTGTGTATACACACACACACATTTCTCTAACCCTTTTCTCATTCAGTTTTTCTTACTATGATATTTTAATTATTTCTTTTTCATTTAGTATCTTACGTTTAATCAAAATAATATCATATATGATTTTAGTCACGATTTTGAATTTGTCCAAAATATAAATAGAAACTTTCTCTTGTTACTTGTCGTAAGATATATTGATAAATTTAATAATTACTACTAAGCACTATTTTATATAAGCAATTGAATTATCTTCTCTTTTGTTTCCAGTCCACCAAATTTTGTGTTTTAATTTTAATTGTTATATATATAGCCATTGAAACGAGATTTAATCTTTGTTAAATCTTACCTATATATATATATATATATATATATATATATATATATATATATATATAAATTTATTAATTACTACTAAGCACTATTTTATATAAGCAATTGAATTATCTTCTCTTTTGTTTCTAGTCCACCAAATTTTGTGTTTTAATTTTAATTGTTATATATATATATATATATATATATAGCCATTGAAACGAGATTTAATCTTTGTTAAATCTTACCTATATATATATATATATATAAATTTATTAATTACTACTAAGCACTATTTTATATAAGCAATTGAATTATCTTCTCTTTTGTTTCCATTCCACCAAATTTTGTGTTTTAATTTTAATTGTTAATATATATATATATATATATATATATATATATATATATATATATATATATATATATATATATATATATATATATATATATATATATATATATAGGTAAGATTTAATTTATTAACAACACGGTTAGCGGAAGACTTTAGAATTGAAAATTAGAAAGGGGGAAGGATTGATTCTTGAGAAAGAAGTTCACAAGTTTAAGTATTTGATACTTAAAACGTTGTTTAATAGTGAAAGAAGGAGTGAATCAATTAAGAAGAAGAAGAAATGGAGGGAGGGAACTCAAACAAGGAATCTTACCATCGAAGAATCCGAGTTGCGGTTCAAAGTAGAACAAAAAGGGCATAACCCAAAAGAGAACCTCAAAGGTCTCCACAAGCACAAGGCTAATATTATTAATATTCAAACTTAGTTACAATGAAAAAGAAAACACCCCTTTATATAGGAGAAATGGTGGCTGCCACCCTAAATAAAATAAAGAACATTCTAGACATTAAAGTTGGTCAAACCGAATTAATTAAGGTGCAATTTCCAAGCTGCATAGAAGACCACCAATTCTTTGTTCCAAAGTGCATAGAAGACCACCAACATTTCACCAAACATTTGTTCCAATGTGCATAGAAGACCACCAACACTTTGTTCAATAAAAACATTAAATGTAGTCAACATAGCATTAAATGATCTTCTAGAAACACAAGTATGGGCTGCTGAACTTGTTCCTTCTTTGGGCATGTTTTGGGCCATAATCCAACTCATCTTGGTTTTCAATTGGGGCCTCCAATTAGTATTAAGACTTTCCCTAAATATCTCCTTTGGGCTGGAGCTATTCCTCCATTACATGACATGTCATTACCAAATGAAGCCCATTAAAGCATCTTGATATTTTTTAGTCTTCAACGAAAATTAAACTTCCTTGGTTGCTATCATTCTCCCCCTCTTATAGAAGATTCGTCCCGAATCTTGGTGGTGACCTTTTTTGATCCTTAATGCATTTGAGCCTCCATGGTTGCTATCATTCTCCCCCTCTTAAAGAAGATTCGTCCACGAATCTTGACATTGACCTGCAACCAACATGATAATCACAATACGTAGGGTGCCAAAGGAAACAAAACAAGCATTTGGTAAAAACAACACAAGGTAGTGATCATGCAACCACTTAACCCACTTAGTTCTTTTATGCACAAACACCCCTTTTAAATATCCAAGCATTACATCATCTAATAGAACAATGTAATTTCCAACACAAGAACTAAAAACACAATTCATTAGCTCTTTAAACAGTAGAGGATCATTAGCCAGACCAAAAGCATATGAATACCAAGAAAACATACCATATTTGCTCTTTCTAAACAACTTAACCTCACCATTCAATATACCATGGTCATGATATGGATCAAAAGTTATTTTCTTATGAAGTGGCTTAGAATGAACCTGCAAATAAGGATCTAGAAAACAAGATAAAGATATTGTGAAGTTGAAAACATGTGAGCACTTGTCCTTTTCCACACTTGAGCTACTACATTCTGCACCTAGCTCAACTTTCTCAATATCTACGGCACCAAAAGCTTCATGTGTCTCAATGTCTTCATTGGAAACTTCATCACCTTTGCTTCCTTCATTGGAATCCCAAAGTGGACAAAAATGTACAGTAAACTCACGTTTAGTATCATCCCATAATGGGTTATCCCACACTTTAAAACCTTGACCCATGAGATTGTCTTCTTCAAGTGAGCTGTCATCATCCTTTACACAAAGTTCATCCTCAATGTTCTGCAAGAAAGGAGATAAAAGACTAAAACAAGAAAGAGTTAGCTTATTAGCATATGAACAAGATTCATCCTTTCTCAAATTCTCTTGGATTTGTTCACTCAACTTATCTCGTTTCCCACGTTCACCACATTGTGGCAGACTGCTCACGTGAGAAGAACAACAAAAAAAGTTATGTTCACTCTCAATTTGAGTTATATCTTCACCTAAAACCCTTGATTCAACAAATTGTGGTACAAGTTCAGTTTTGTTTGCATCTACAAATAGATCATCGATAAGGTCATACCACATGAGATCATCAAGCTCAACTTTTTCTTCTACTTGCAATTGTTTCCACAAATCATTAGCCTTTGCTACTTTCAAATCCCATTTGAAGCTAGATTCTTCCTTCAATTGTTGTTCCAACACTTCAATGGGTTCTTCTTCAACAACCTGCACATTTAGAGCACAAATACTAGAAAAAGAATGAGTTAAAAGGTTAGAGCTTGAACAAGATCCTTTCACACTTATGCACTCTTTTCTTTTAAGCACTTCTTTTCTATCATCTCTCAAGTGCTTTTGTTCACACTCTATTTTACCTCCCAAACGCACTTCACTCGATTCTGTCCACTCATTTCCAGTTCTTGACAACTCACTCTCTTCATTCATCACTTCCTCTACTTTTTCCTCTCTTGAGTTGTCAAGTTTCTCACCCTTAATTCTCTCTTTCTTTTGTCGCTCATCCTCACTTTTGTTTGAATTGAAAAAGGATCCAACTGATGAAGAAACACTCCCTTGCTTTCCTTGGAAGAATATGTTATTTGAAGTATCATAAGCACCCACATACTTGCCAAGAATTCCTCTACTATCTTTTGGAGGGCTTCTAACATCAACTCTGATTTTTGATTTTCTACAAGCACTTGATGTGTCCCTTTGGTCCTTCTTTTCATACGCCTTGTGCTTCAACTCCCCCTCATTAGATGACGGATAGTTTGAAGATGTTTTTTTGGAATTATGTTGTTTCTTCTTTTTTTCATCCCACTCATCATTTGCTTTCTTCATTGCTTCATAGAGTTTTCGTAACCAGTAAAAGTCATTTTCATCTCTTTCTTTTAATATTTTATCTTCTTCCTTTCTTTTGGTATCCATGGATGTAGCCACAACCTCCCAAAGACCTGCAAATTGCTTAATTATAAACAAAAAATTGTTAGAAGCAAAAGGACCTCACCAAAAGCATCACACCCTTACATCACTCAAGTAGTGACTCTCAACACTCGTGTATCACACAAGTAGGCTTTTACCCTCAAAGAATCTCACCACTCTCGCCTTTTACCACTCAAGGGCTGCTCCTCGAAGTTCTTCAATAAACCAGCAACTCAAACACCTCAAAGTAAGTTCCAAAGCTTGGTTCAAGAATGGAGTTTATGTCAAACAAAGAAAAGGACAACAAAAACTTAAACTGACAGGAAACAAGAAATACACAATGAAAATAGAGAGAGAGAGAAACACTGAACAAATTAGCACGAAACAAAGAAATAGACACAAAATTACTAGACAACTCTAAGTATGGACAAATACTTCAAGTATCTAGTAAGAGAACATAAAGAAAACCAAATGCAAGAAATTAACACTTTCAAGAAAAGATTTAGAACATATCAATGAGTTTGGATACAAATGTATTGTAATGATCTTGCACTCCTCAATGTGACTTTTGAGTTCCTTGATGAGTTTTAGTCAAAGAATCTTTAAAACTAATGGGATTTTCAAGAGATAACAACCACAATGGGTTTCCCAATAATTTAAAGTCAACAAATCACAAGATAAAGGATTGAAGAAATCAAGAATAAGTAAAGAAAACTTAGAGAGTACTGTTCACGGCACTGTCCACTTGAGTAGTTTTTTTTTTCTAATTTTTTTTGCTACTGTTCACGTGCTACAGTATTTTTTCAGTTTTTTTTTTTTTTTTTGGTATTTAGAATTCAAATCAATAGATCGGGTGAGTATAGGAATACTCAACCATCCAAAGCTCTGATACCACTTGATAGTAACGAGGTTAGGGAGATCCCAAATTTATAATTAAAATATAAGAAGTGCGGAAGCAAATATAGAAAAGAATCTAAAAACTAGAAAATAAAAGATATGGGAAATTCGAAGGAACAATCCACGAATTTCCAAGAACGTTAGTTCTAAAGTCTTGACAAGATCCAAGTAACAACGTATAGATTTATAGGAAGAAATCTAACGCCTTTACTTGAGATAACAAATCAAAAACAGTAGATTAGGATCCTGACCGCTTTGTGAGTAACTTAAGACAACAATTAGTATTTAGAACTAACCGCCTTCGAAAGAATACCAAAAAGAAATCAAAGATATCAAGGAAGAAATTATCTTACTACCTTGAACTAGGAACTAGTTAGGTTGAAAGATAAATCCTAAAGTAATGCCACAAAGGTTCAAAAGAACTCTCAACTAGGAACTAGTTAGGGTTTAGGGTTTAGGGTTTAGGGTTTAGGGTTTAGGGTTTAGGGTTTAATCTTTGTTAAATCTTACCTATATTTTTCTCTATATGTCCAAGTTTTGAATCTTTCGTCATGTATATATATATATATATATATATATATATATATATATATATATATATATATATATATATATATATATATATATATACATGACGAAAGATTCAAAACTTGGACATATAGAGAAAAATATAGGTAAGATTTAACAAAGATTAAATCTCGTTTCAATGGTTAGTTTAGTGACTTTTTTTAAAATTAATTACTTACTCTCACCGGAAAATATTGGATAGGGGGGTTATCGTTCCCATTCAATATGTGAGGGGGCGTATCGTTTCCCAACCCTTAAATGTTAGGGGGGTAAAGTGAGATTCACTCTTAATTATATGTAACAACTAAAATGCTACCACATATGGCATTAGTTATTCTGGTTTCAATACATGAATAATTAATCCTAACCAACAACCCAACGACCCTTAAGTGTTTCTAATTGCTACTTTGGTATCAATTGTTCACAACTGCTTTTAGTATTGACTGGCCATATTTTTTAAAACTATTTATAGAATAATAAAGTCAATTTTTGGTATCAAGTTGCAAGAAAGTCTTTTCTTAAGCAAACATTTTCGCCCAACAAGGAAAAATGATTTTCCTCACTTTTGGGCTCGGACATCATTTACTTTCACAGATATTCCAATTCTTTATTTCATATCGGTGTTCCAACTTACAGTTTAACTTCACTATCAATTTTAATGCTCAAAAGTTTCATCCAACCACAATCTGATTAACTAATATTATTTACAATTTAGTGACTCAATTTTTTTAATCAAAACAAAATTTGATTAGCTAATATTATTATTAATTTTAGATTTGTATTTTCTTCAAAACTATTTTCACGTCTAAGCAAAAAGTAGAAATTATTTTCAAAAATGTAATATTTGATTTCTCCTCGTACAGGACCCAACGGACACAAACCTCCACAGACTGACTGGCAGATCCCAAGCTCTGGGACCCAGTGGATATCTCTAGTGAAAAACCAAAAGTCTAATCACTCACAAATTGTACTAAAAACTCATGGAAAACGTAAATGGCTCGCAGCCTGATATTCCTTTTGCTTTTCTAGTGTGTTTTGCTATATCTTTATTATAAAGAAATAAATTTAGAAATACTCCACATTCGATGAACAGATTAAACAACAGCATCACGACAACATTTGTAACACGACTTCCGTCGACCTTGGCCAAGTGGGCTCCACTTATGGGCCCCCAGCTTGCATTTTGCGCCGCTTTTGCAGGGCCCAGCCTCGTGTCTGTCGGCTCACGCCTCACGCCGTGGCCAAGCCTGGTGTCCCCCGCCCCATAATCTTCTTTTTCTTTTTGGGATTTCTTTATTTTGTTTCTTATTTGGCGTATTTCATTTTTTAGCGTGGATTTTCTCTTCAAAGGCGCTTGTCTTTACTTTTTGCCCCTCAAATTGCCGGTCTTTAATTTTTGTCATTCGCTTAAAAAAGTGAACGAAAATATCACGAGATTTTGAGTTCAAACTCCGTTCAGTAAAAAATAAAAACAATTTCATAAGGCAAGACTTTATGAAAATTCTGCCTTATAAATTTAAATTTTGCCTTAAAATTCTGACTTATAAGACAGAATTCAGTTATGTCTTAAGACATAACTTATAAGGTAGATGTTTTTTAATACTTTGCTGGAATTCTACAAAAGTTAGGCCTTACCGAATAGACCTAATTTTGCTACGGAATTCTGCCTTGCGGATTTATTGTTTGACTGAGCAGAGGTTCGAACGCAGAACCTCAGGATATTTAGGCGAAGGACAAAAATAAAAAACTAGCAATTTGAGGAGCAAAAATTAAAGACCACCCCCGAATAAGGCCAATCGTGCAAATTGCCGAGGTATTTACCTACCGTAGCTATATTTTCTAGTAAGTGGATCTTTTTTGTTATGTTGGGTCGGGTTTGGGTAGGGTCGGGAGGGGTGAAAAATAATGGGCCTATTGATTTTTTTTAAAGGAAAAAGGATAATTTTAATTTAAAAAATAAGGTAAATGATTTTTAATTCGGTAAATAACCATCTATTAACGAAAAGCGCAAATATGCACCATTTGTGTAACGACGAGAGTATATATGCTTGACTTTTTTAACGAGGAGTATATCCGCTCTAATGCAAAGTTAAGGGGTATATTTGCCCCTCTTCCCATATATTTTTATCCTTCTTTTAGCCTATATTAATATGATAATTAGTATTACATGTGTCTGGGAAAAAATAGAAACTAGTTCTCCCTCCGTCTCAAATCAGTTGTAATATTTCTCTTCTCAAGAGTCAGATTATGTGAACTTTGGTTAATATTTTAAAATATATATTTTCTTCAAATCATGAGAAACGTTGCATCTTGTTATTCTTTTCGTATACTTTTTAAGTATCTAAATTTTAAATGTAAATATTAAGTTGATCTAATCCAATTTAGCTTGGAAGATTGGTCAAATTTACTCTCGACAAGGGAAGTACAACAGTTAATTTGGGACAGAGGGAGTACTAGAGTTTCACCTAACAGTCTAACACGCTGCTTGTATGGCCATTACCTATTATAGTGTATAGTTACCTGAAATATACTTTTATCTTGATTGTTTCATAACTAATACAGTATAAATCAAAATAGTTATGAAACGTACACATTGAATTTTTCTTTTTTTGCTAATAGTAAGGATATATTACATATATTAATAAGGGATCACTGGGGATCCAAAAGGTTACATTCTAGGATAGTGTCCCGTGGGATATGTTGGTTTCCAAAACTAGCTAACATTGTAAAATTAGCATCTAAGAGGTACTTAGTAAACATATTACAAGGAGAAGTATCATAGTCTAGCTACGTCATAACAAAAGGGGTGGAACTACACAGTTTTTTCCTTGATTAAACTTGGACTGCTTAGAGGCTTCCTTTGCCGAAAGACGTGCCATATTGTTAACCTCTCTAAAGCTATGCCGGATTTGGGACAGCAACCATCTGCGAGAAGACACAATTGTAAAATAAGAATCATTTATAGCCTTGATAACATCTGTACTTTCCGTTTCTATCTCTAGTGGTTGAAGATTGCAGTCTCTGGCTATTCTTAACCTGTTTCCAGTGACATGAGTTCCACATGAAGAGGTGAGTTAGTGAATTTTTTTAACAAAGAAAAGCAGTTACCCATTGTCCTTTGTTGTTTCTAAATGCGCCGCCTATACCACCACTGGCGTTGAGCTGATCAAAAGCTCTATCAATATTCAGCTTATACCAATTATTAAGAAGCTTAATCCAGGAGATGTGGATGCATTTTTTTTTTTCTTTTCTTTTCAGTTTTGAAGATTTCCGTGATAGACAGGAGGTTGTATTCAATAGCACGTGTGAGGATATTTTTGTAAATTTACCTCATTGCTATTGTTGTAATGATTGTTGGCATTTCTATTGATCCATATATGCCACATTATGATGGGAAGAAAATGAAGTCATTTGAGAGCCCGAAACTTTTTTAACCCAAAAAATAACTTTTGGAACCAAATTAACCCTTTAAAAAAAAAAAAACCAAACTAGACTTCACGCACAGAATCTATGCGTGAAAGAGGGTAATCCTCTTTTCCCCTAGCCCAACCTTTGTTCTTTGGAAATCAAACTCAAAATTAAGCTTTTTCCCGTACTTTGACTGAAGATTAGTCACGTTGCAAAACATCGGAATATAAATATTTTATATAGAACTTAATATTTTTTTAGCGTAAAATAATGTCGCCTCATTACATCAAGTATACATATATGTTTGGATCATTGTTTTAGGAGTTGTAAAGTGCCTCGAAGTAAGTTTGGAAACTTGTTATCTTTAAGTTTTTTTTTTCGTACTTTGATCGAAGATTAGTCATGTTTCAAGACGTCGGAATATAAATATTTTATATAGAACTTAATATTTTTTTAGCGTACAATAATATCGGCTCATTATATCAAGTATACAGATACATTTGGATCGTCGTTTTAGGGGTTGTAAAGGGCTTCGAAGTAAGTTTGAAAACTTGTTATATTTAGGTTTAGGTGTCATATTTTACAGGGTTTTGATTAATTCTTTTGTTTTACCCCAAAGCTATGAAAGTACATTTTTGGTTCAAGAAAGATAGAAAAGAAAAAATTACTCTGCTTTGTATTAGGTTGTTTTTTTCTTTTATGTCTTTTTTATTTTGTTATTGTATTGTGTAATCCACACCTTTTGAATGTGCAAAAATAAATATAATATTTAAAAATAATTCATCCAATATGAGAGTTCATAATAATTGAAAAATATTTCATTCCATTAGCAACGAAATACATCATTAAATTATAATAGACTTAAAAAAAATCAAGTTCTAGACACGCTTCTACTTCCAGATGTGCTGCCACCACGGGAGTTTTGCCCACATGAATGCTTATCATGCCAAAATTGCTTACACGTCGAGCACTTGTGAGAGTAAGTCTTTTCGCTAACATCCATTTGATTGGGATAACGAGTT
Source organism: Lycium barbarum (assembly GCF_019175385.1). Taxonomy (NCBI): domain Eukaryota; kingdom Viridiplantae; phylum Streptophyta; class Magnoliopsida; order Solanales; family Solanaceae; genus Lycium; species Lycium barbarum. The sequence goes on from NC_083340.1 coordinate 33,017,361, forward strand.
AGCTTGTTTTTTCCCAATTTACGGATATGCTTCTTGTTCGCAACCATAGAAAACAGCGCGGTTGGCCAATAAGCTTGATTACCAAGGGGATGGAAGTGGCTGTAATACGCTTTAAGGTAATTTACGACCTTATATTCCCCTGCCACATAATCAGTTACATTTCTGGCCATTCTCTCAAAGTACTTCACTGCATGAGAACATGGCATGTGGTACGTTTGCCACTTACCACAAGTGCATGATTTTGTACGCTCAGTAACGATATGTTTGTTTCCTCCTTTACCATCGTAATAACCTGTTCTAACTTCATACACTCGTTGAACGATGTCATACTCGGTCATTTGGTGACCCTCTGCTTTTCATCCATGGTGATCCATCTTTTTGTAGGGCTTTGGCATCCATGTTCCGTCCTCAACTAATATGGCTATGGTCTGTCTTGTCCTATCCGCAAACCGCTCCACGACCTACTTGAAAGTTAGTCTTACCATTGCGGTGACAGGTAGTCCCCGAGCAGATTTGAGGAGTCCATTGAAAGACTCCGAGCTGTTCGTTGTGAGCATGCCCCATCTCCTTCCTCCATCAGTATAAAGCGTCCATTTTTCAACTTCAAATTTCGTCAACCAAACATATGCCTCTTCACTCACTTCCCTTAACAGCTCCATTTTTGCAGCCCATTTTCTTTGTTGATGCTGCATCGCAGCCCTCCACATCAATTTGTTTACAGTGCCATTTCCAAACTTTGGTTGCGAATTAGCCTTTAAGTGCCTTAAACAATATCGATGGTAAGCATGTGGAGGCTGCCACCCTTCCAAAGTACGCATATTGTGCAATATGCCTTTATGACGATCCGATAGGACATATATGCCCTGACGATCCGATAGGACATGAGTCTTCAGATGAGTCAAGAACATCCCCCATGTCTCGTTGGCAGCAATTGCGAAAGCAAGAGAGAATATTGACCCATTGGCATCCATACCTATTGCAATTAGGAGCTTGGTGTCATATCGGCCATATACATGTGTCCCATCTATTGATATCACATTTCGGCAGTGAGAAAAACCATAAATACTTGATTTGAATGCCCAAAAGACAAAGTCGAAAATTCTGCCCTTTAAAAGCTGCCACTGTACAACAGTGCCAGGATTAGCATGTTGTAAAGCAGCCATATACCCTGGCAACGCCTGAAAAGAGGATTCCCAAGTTCCAAAGATCATCTCAAAAACACGTCTACGCCTGAGAAATCCCTTTCTCTTGCTTATGATTTTACGATATTTGGAGTGGACCATGCTAATACAAGTTTTGATGGGCATCCTGCATAAGGTTAAACAAACAACATTTAGTAATGATATTTTAATTGCTATAAGATATATAATGTACTAGGTTAGATAAGTTACCTTGGAGTTTCCTCAATGTCTTTAAGTAACACATGAGCAATCAGGTTTATATCTAAATTAAAATGATCTGCTCGACTTTGTCCCGTATCACAAGTGTGCTTTGGGTGGAATTTTGTGATTTCCCACAGACCATCAGGCTTAACAATTCCCCGAAGCAACCACCGACAGCTTTGAGACTTTTGCTTACAAACCAGCTTCTATACCAATTTGTTTGAGTCATCAACCTTAGACTCCCTCATATCCTTTATACAATAAATTTTGACAGCCCGTTGCAACGCCTTTTTTGATGCGAACATCATTCCCTTTGTAAGGACACATTCATCAATCATGAGATTTTTTGGTTCAATCCACGTTTTTTGGCGACTTTGATCATCATCTCTTGTGAAGACAACTGCATCCTCACGACCTTGTAGACTGTCAAGATATGGAATATAGTCAGAATGCCACTGCATTGGGCTGTCAGGAATTGAGTTTTCCGCCATCGGAGGTGGTACGTGGTGGTGAGTTGGTTCGGGGGACTAAATTGCATATCTTTTCTTCATTCCCTTCACTATCTTCATCATCGGTTACCTCTGCATTATTAGCTGGTTCATCGCCATCACTCTCTGATGTATCCACATAACTTGGACAATCAGTGCCATCTAAGAAAGGCCTCCTCCTACACGATAGAAATCATATGTTAAATTCCAAATTCATATATATATATATATATATATATATATATATATATATATATATATATATATATATATATATATATATATATATATATATATATATATATTATTTAACATCAAGGTGATGAACCTACACATTGAGAATGAGCATGGTGTGGAGAATGATCAACTCCACCAAACTGAGAGGACTGCCCAACATCTACAGTTGGTTCCACTTACAAGTTTTGATAATAATCAGCTGCACCGAACTGAGAATTATTATAATAATCAGCTCCACTAAACTGAAAGTTTTGATAATAATGAGCTACTCCACTAAATTGGGATGATTGCCCAATATTACTCGTATCAGGTCTATAACCCCTACGCTGATTTAAAAATGGTTATTTACCAATAAATACAATAAACACGTGCTACTGCACAAAATAATAATATAAGAATGTATATTTACCAAGTTTGATTAAATTGTTGGGTTAGATTTTCCAGCGGCACCTGACCACTCAAAATGTCCCCATAAGAAATAATATCCCCATAAGTGTTAACTTGACTGGGCTGTTCTTGAGGGACCTCTCGGGGTATCTTTTCAACATACATCTCAAGAACATTAATGGCGACTAAATGTTTATATTCTTCTGGCGCATTCAAATAATCCCTCAAAGAATCATCATCATTGATATAATGCATACCATAAAGCACTATACCATGGGAAGCTGATTGTGGATATCTGCATGTTATAGAGATTTCATACTCTTCTAGACTAATGTTCATTTTTTCATGTATGCAAGTGACTAGTGATTCATAAGACATTTCAAGTGGACATTTAACATGAACTTTTGGTCTTTTATTGTAACAAAATGTACTATTGTCATCAAGGATAATACCATCCCAATGTAGTGAAACCCTAGCTGATGGAATATCTTAAGCCATTTTTTGTATGAAGTTTGATTTTTTTTTTGAATGACTTAAGAGAGGTTTTTTTGAATGACTTAAGAGAATTAAACTTATAAAATGGATGAGTTTTTACCTCGTCCAACATTCTTCTTAAATAGATTCATATTGACCCCTATTGCGCATTGAATGTTGCGAAATAGTCACTATTTTCGTCAGTTTCATGCATTATAATGTCAAATCGGTCCTTTATGTGTGATGAAAAAGCTGAAAATTGGCATGCATGGCGTGTAGTCAAATCAAGCATGGGGTGTAAATACACTTGTATTGCGCATTGAAATGTTGCGCAATATGAATTAATGTCTAATAAAACGGTCAAATAATGCATCATTGTATTGTCAAATCGGTCCTTTATGTGTCATAAAAAAACTGAAATTGGCATGCATGATGTATAGTCAAATCGGTCCTTTATGTGTCATAAAAAAAACTGAAATTGGCATGCATGACGTGTAGTCAAATCAAGCATAGGGTGTAAATACACTTGTATTGCGCATTGAAATGTTACGCAATATGAATTAATGTCTAATAAAACGGTCAAATAATGCAACATTGTATTGCCAAATCGGTCCTTTATGTGTCATAAAAAAGCTGAAGTTGCATGCATGATGTATTGTCAAATCGGTCCTTTATGTGTGATAAAAAAGCTGAAATTGGCATGCATGGCGTGTTGTCAAATCGGTCCTTTATGTGTAATAACTGCATTCACAAATATCGAGTTGTATAGCAAACTTTGAAGGGGTGCAAAAGTGTGTTGAAAGGGTGAAAATGGAAGAAATAAAGGAGAAGAGTATGCTGGAAATGGGAGGCTTCTGGTGGGTTTTTGTTACCCTCTTTCACGCACAGATTCTGTGCGTGAAGCCTAGTTTGATTTTTTTTAAAGGGTTAGTTTGATTCAAAAAGTTATTTTTTGGGTTAAAAAAGTTTTGAGTTCGTCATTTGATAGTTTTGGTGGGCATGGGAGGGTCACATTTCCCGAGCTGATGGAGGCAATGCATATCTAAGTTGGTAATAGGGTTTATACCACGGTTGTTCCAGAATATATTAGCATAGGGATAGTCCAGGAAAATGTGTATAATAGTTTCAGGAGCTGATCGACAGGCTGGATACTGTTCATCAATTTTCATTCTCATGTGGTGAAGATAGAATCCTACTGTGATAGCAAAGCCAAAGAAAAAACTTCAGCTTATTTTTGGCATTTTAACCCATATCCACTTAAAATTAGTCTTGTGGGAGGTGGGATTATACAAGAAGTGAACACCTTGCAAGTTAATTGAAAACTACGTTTTTGATTGAGCGGCTACATATGTAATTCGGTAATCAATTTAAGGCTAAATATGTATAATTGCCGGGTCATTCGCACAAATGACCCTATTTTGGGACGGTCTTTAATTTTTGTCCCTCGAATTTGTGGTCTTTAATTTTGTCCTTCAGTATGTTTCGCGCGACATAATTTAGATTTCGCAAGACATATTTTGTGTTTATTTTTGACATATGTATCATAACATCCACACAAATTATGCCGGACAAGGCAAAACTTTCAACACTCAACATAATCTAAAAAAAAACATAATTTTAGATTTCGCTCGGCATATAGTTTACGTTTAACTTTCCCATATGTATCATAACATCCACACAAATTATGCTGGACAAGGCAAAACTTTCAACACTCAAACATAATATGAAAAATACTACAAAATTTGTGCCGCATAACTTAATTCTTACAGAATTTATGTCGAGCGAGGTAAAAGTTCAGTTTCCAAGGATAAAATTATTACAGAAATTATGTCTTGTGAAGTTTTTATTAAATAAGAAGCGCAAAAATTTAAAACCTTAGATTTGAGGGGCACTAAAAGACCGTTGCGTTTGAAGGGTATTCCGCGGAAAAAAAGGATAATTGGCGGCTATATTTATGATTTGATTATCCTTATAATTTGTGACTACTTAATTGCTTACAATTAGCTCGTGGGTATTTGGGTGACTTGTTAACCAAATACCAACCCTATAAATAGTCCCTAGTGTTTCAATTTAGGATAGATTACTTTGAAACTATGGACGATGAATTTTCTTGAAGAGAAATTATGAACACAACTTTGCAGTGGGCGTTTTCAAGGGACATTTCACTTGAATGTATTCATATGGTTTAAGTTCACTTGGTTTATAATCTATTGGTAATTGGTTCTTATCAATTAATTTCCATTTTTTTCTTGTTGACTTTATTTATTTTTAATTCCTTATTTCCGCATTTATATTCGTACCTATTCAGATTTTAAGAAATACATAAAAATATCAGTCATAATTGATCTTAGTATTAATGTTTTGAAAAATGCTAAGATAGATTTCTTAGTGATTTCTAATAAACGGTAATAATATACATTTTTCTTGTACGGAGGAAGTAAAAGGATAGAGAAGATTAAGGAGATTAAGATAATAATTGGGCAGTTTTGTTTTGTTTTTTTTTTTTTTTTTTTTTTTTTGTGCTAGAGGAAATGACTTAAAGAATGGGATTTTAACCGTGGAAAATGAGGGCGGGTAACCCTTTACGCGTGCGAACCAGAATCCAATGGGCGGCCCACATGTTTGGCCCATATAAGGTACACTTTACCCTTCACATTTGACATTTGAATGGGGACACGTGCAATGCCGTAAGAACTCTTTGGTAAGTACATTTCACATCCTTTATATTTGCTTTTGTGCCACACAATATTCTAAACTTATCAAAATTTATGGTTAAGCCTCTTTCACAGAGAAACCTCACACACTCCTAGTCCTTTTATCCGAAGCTAAACTAGAACGGGAAACTATCCGGAAGCAATGTATTCCCTCCGTTTCAATTTATATGACTTGATTTGGAGTAAGAATGTCAGATTATGTAACATTTTGGATATAAAATTTCATTTTGTTGAAATAAAATTTACATATTTAGAACTACATAAAATGTACTATAAGTCACAATAATTAACAATCCAAAATAAATTTACATATTTAGAAACTAAATAAACAAATTATAATAGTTAACAATTCAAAATATTTAGAAATTATTTAAAACAATTATGGTCTAAAAAAGTATTCTATTAACTCTGTAAATAATAACTAAGACACGTAAATTAAAACATCACTGTTACACCTCGCAGTTTTGTACGTTGAGATCCGTTAGGTGTTAGCTGTTCAATCGTAGACATTAGAGTTATTTTCTAGGATATATGAGATTATATGTGTCCATCTTATGGTTACGGTTACGACAGTTTAAGTTCATATACTAGGTCATGAAAGGATTGGAATTAAGAAAATTAAGTTGTTGAAACTTTGGAGAAAAATGGGCAAGGTTTGTACGACGATTTTGGTCTAAATTGAGAAAGGAATATCTCCTAATATATCAGTAGTTTTGAAGTGAAACAAAAGCCTATATTGAAGTTCAGGAAGTCTAGTTTCCAATGCAGCAAACCGCGCGTCGATCCGACATCGAAATCAAACGTTATGAGCATTTCAAGACAGACTGCCAGAACAGGGATCAACCTTGCGCGGACGTGCCCAAGGCTCGTGAACGCACAGAGGAGCACCGAGCAACTCTTCGCGAACGCGCCCAAGGCTCGCGAACGCGAAAGAGCAATTTTTAAGTCGGTTTCCACCGACTTCCACACACTATATAAGGGTCAAAACTCTCATTTTTCACCCAAATTATTTCCCAAAAGGCTAGCACATATAGGGGTGTTTGTGTAAAAAAAAATTGGGATTTAAGTGATTTTAATTAATCGAGGATCGGGTAGCGCATAGTTGTGATTATAATATCGTATTGTGTTGGATCTTGGCTTGGATTCAAGGTGAATATTGAAGATATTGCGGTTCTAGTAAGAACAAGGTATGAATCTTTCCTTACTGACATTGATTTAGGTTTACTTACGAAGATAGAGCTATTAAATAGTCGTATAATTAAATTGGTTGGTTGAGAAATCGGGTAAACATCGTGTGGGATGTTTTATTAAGTATATTGGTATTGATGATGATGTTGTTGATGTTAGTGTTGTTGTTGTTGGTTGTTGGTATTGTGATTTCGGGCTAAGGATATAAACAGAGGAGATGCTGCCCAAATTTCAGCAGATTCTAAAATGATTTAATTTGAAGGCTTAAGACAAGCATATGACGATAAGCCTAAAAATAGTATGAATGGTTTTACATGTAGATTACGAGATTACGATTGATCTTGTGTAGATTGTAAGACAGGAAGTAGGTTGGAAAGTCGAGAAGTAAGCTTCAGGTATGTTAAGGCTGTTCCTTCTTTTCTTGGCATGATTCCATATAAGGTAAGAGGGTAATAACCTTGTGACCAGAAATTGTTTAAGTAGAGCTTGTCATATTGTTGCATGATTTCCGAGTGTTCTGTTATTCTTTCTGAGGGGCAATATCCCCTTTTTATGTCCTTGAGTTCATAGAGAGACAGAAGAGACGCGTTGCAGTGTCAGTATTCTTTGCACATATATGATATACATATATTTTATTTAGCCTGACCACTTGGTCAGTGAGACATTTTATTTAGTTTGGCCACTTGGTCAGTGAGACATTTTATTTAGCCTGGCCACTTAGTCAGTGAGACAGATTTGCATGACCGACGGGTCAGTAAGATTTTACAGTTGCCTGACCACTTGGTCAGTGAGACATATGATATCATTGTATTGCATTTCATTTGAGACAGATTAGAGGGATATTCTGAGAATTCTTTGGCCTCCAGATTGTATTGTTTTCAGTTTAGTTTCAGTTATCGTTTCCTTACATACTTGGTACATTGTTTCGTACTGACGTCCCTTTTGCCGGGGGCGCTGCATTCATGCCTGCAGGTACAAATCGATAGACCGATAGACCTCTATAGTAGGCAAAATTTGATATCAGCTGATTGGTGAGCTCCCTTTTCATTCGAAGTTGCTAGGTCCTTGGAGTCTCTCCTTTTTACAGATTGTGTGGTACAGTCGTCCATTCCCTAGAGGCTTGTAGACGAGTCCTGTAAATAGTGTGTCTGTGTGATAGCCTTGTCGGCTTGTATATGTCTACTTGGATACGGTTGGCTTGTACGATCATAGCAGCCTCGTCGGCTTGCTCAGTTGTGCATATGTATTTTGGGTGTGTGTGTGCCCAGTTCAGATGAGATAGTCAGTATTTATTTATATATACCCAGTTTACGGCCTAGCCGGCTTGTTGGTATTGTCTGTGTGTAGGTAGACCTTGTCGGTTCAAGTTGGGGGTTACTCCCCCAGAGTTCGGATTTAGAGTGGTTCGCTCGGGCCTAGTTTGGGATCGAGTGTCAATCACGCCACTCCTGAGTTGGGGCGTGACAATTACATAACAAGAAATTTAAAGAGAATTATCAGAAGTATCAAAACAAATATGAGCTTCCTAGAATTCATAGTTTACTCGAGAATAAAGTAAAAGTGGATAATCTTAACTTCACAATTGGAAGAAGAAAAATTAATAGTATCCCTCTTTATTTTCATCTAGGATTATTTGTAAATAAGAGGAGTCCCTCGTCTTAGATGGTTAGTTAGTCAATTTTCGCCTTAGTTTTTGGAGCCTGGTTAACAACCTTTAACTAGTATGTTATTATAGGACTTGGAGGTAAGATTTATGTCCATCTCCATTATACTTTTAAAAAAAAATTATTGTAGTATATGAGGTAGGATTCAATATCAAATCCCTCATCATTAATGTATGAAGTGGAAGTCTGGGCGAATGGATTAATAGCATGTTTGACCAAGCTTTTAAAATCAGCTTATTTTGATTTTTTTTTTCAAAAGTACTTTTTAAAAAAGTACTTTTTGTGAGAAGCAGTTTGTGTTTGGCCAATTAATTTAAAAAACACTTTTGAGCAGCAATTATCATTTGACCAAGCTTTTAAAAAGTGTTTTTAAGTGTATTTTTCTCAAAAGTGTTTTTTAAAAAAGTATTTTTGGGGAAAAGCTATTTTTTTGAGCTTTTGAAAAACTGCTTCTGCTACTCCCCAAAAATACTTATTTTCTCCCAAAAGCTTGGCTAAACACCTCACTTTTTTTAAAATAAGCACTTTTTGGAAAGAATAAGTACTTTTGGAGAAAAATAAGCTTGCCAAACATGCTATAAATATCAAAAGGAAGAAAACTACTTAGACGTATTCAACTTCAATAATATGGGATACAACTTTATGAAACAATACAATTTGTGTTGAGATTTTGTGAGAATATTATATTAAATTTTTATATAATTTAGAAGATTCACATTAAATAAATATATTTATTGTCGCCTAAGTTTAGAAGTTTACCTTATTTAGGAAGTGTAAAATTTCTTACCTAGAATAGAAGATGCTTGTGCTTATATATATATATATATATATATATATATATATATATGAGACTGAAGGTAATGAAAAAAAAAAAAACTAAAATACTTTTTCTTATTCTCTGATTTTTTTATGGTATCAGAACCAAAATGTTTTTTCTTGAATCTCGAATCTTTTGCTAACATGAATGAAAAAGATAGTACCGAAAAAGGCTCATGGTTGATAGCACTTGTGGTGAGCTTTTAAGTTTTTCTATGTCTATTTCTAATCGTACATGAATAATTAATTATGGTGTTACATATCATATGACATGTGATTCTTGACATATTGCACATCTTAGATCCTCTTCACAGAAAAACGCTTCTACAGAGTTCTACTACCAATGGTAACGAGTATCTAGTTGTTGTAGAAACATTTTTATGATCAGTGTGGGATTTAAAAAATAAAAATATAGTGCTTGAGATTTGAACTTGAAACCTCAAGGTATATTTTGAATGCCTCCTAAACTACTGGGCCAATCTCTAGCTAGTCTTAATTTACCTTATATATACAATGTAATTTTTTGCTAAGGGGGTTCGGGTGAACACCCTTACACCCCCTAGATCGGCCCCTATTTGTGATCTCTCTCTAATAATTTAGATCTAGATTATGACTTGGTTACCATTTGAACTATAATCTTTTATCTGTTTCTCAGATAACTAAAGACTTATCTTGTTTTGTCAGTTTTTGGCTTTGACGCTTGTGTTATTAAGGACATCTAAACAAAAAGACGATTGATTGTGATATTAGATGAAGGAATTTGTATTACTCGAATTTGCCATTGAAAGGTTTTGACAAGTTTCATAAAATTTTGAAAGTGGAAAGCACTACGTAAAGAAGAATAAAGCTGAAATTTGACTCTGCCATCGACGGCTGGGTCATACATCCTTTGGTTATCTGAAAAAATTATTTAGTTATTTGTGTGATTAATTAGCTCATTCTAGTTTCCGTTGAGATGTATGTGAACTAATTGCAAAAAGTCATCGAGTTTCAATTCCATTGAGTTTAATTAGAAGTCCTATCCCTTTTATACGGCTATTCATTCTGATATTGGATCCATCTAAAATTTTAACTTTAGGTGGATCACCATGTTTGTTTGTTACTTTTATTGATGATTGCATTGGCATAACTTGGTTGTGGTTGATGAAGTTTAAAAGTGAAGTCAACATAATTTTTTGATAAAATTATAAAACAGTTAAGACGCAGTGTACATATTCAGGTTCTGTGAAGCAACAACGGAGGAGAACATCAACTATTGATCTCCCGCAGTTTCTTGAAATTGAAAGAGTTATTAATCAAGCAACTTGTCTCAACACACCTCAACGAAATAGGGTTGCACAAAATCATCATATGTTGAAATTTGTTTGTGCTATATTATTTAAAACTTGAATGTCTTATTAGGAGAAAGCCCTAACTTTTGCAGTATATTTAATTAATCAGACTCCCCTACATTACATTATCTTTTTAACACATTTTAAAATCCTTACGGATATTGTGGTTGCACAAACAATTTCAAATTGACCTCCCCGAATTTTTGGATGTATAACATTTGTTCATCTTCAAAAATATTAGCAAAGTAAGTTGGAACCTTGAGCTTTTCGATGTATTTTTCTTGGATATCTTATGTATAAAAAGGGATATACTTTTATCATCCTTCAACTTGACGCATGTTTATAATGATGAATGTGGTCTTTCATAAAGTTTTAATATATATTTTCTTTTGTGGGTAAACTTCATGAATAGGAATACTCAAAGGAAATTCAGACTCTAGATTATCATGTTATGAACATATGAATACAATTCTAATAATGATATACAATTAGATGTTGAGTCTGATCATCCTAGTGATGATATGTAATTGGACGATGAGTCAGGTCATTCTAGTGATTTAAAAGTGGATGTTGAAGGAGATCGATTGAACCAGAGAATGCAAGTCCATCAATGGATGAGTTTTGAATCCCACCACACCAATCTGCTACCAAGGATGTTCCTACTCCACAATCTAAAATACCTAGGAAACAGTTACGAGAGCCTGTCAGTAGAAGTATTCCTAAAAGCACATATAATTTAGAGGTGAATGTACTCAACCCATGCAGGCAATATTATTATTTTCTTGTGCAGGTTCCTATAGAAACATATACAACAATGCGAGCTAGGCCTTCAACTCCGTCAATCTTGTTATGGCGAGTTCCGCTACAATACCATTGGGAGCCTTTCTGCCTTTGTGTTCAATTAGTTTATGCATTGTTGAGTTATACTTTGTGTGCTTACGTGTTCGTTTTCAGTTAGAAGCTACCATGTGTATACAGTGGGTCGTCACTTCATGATTTATATAATGTTTTATATGTTTTAAATGCCAATGAGCTGTATGTTTTGTGAATTTTTATTTTATGACATCCAGTACTACTGTTTATCATGATCCCTAAGATTAGCGGTTCGCTCGATTGAAGCTTAAGATATCAGATTTGATTACGTTCATCCAACTTTAAGGTGTGACAAAAGGTTAATTTGAAACTTATATATATTATTTAACACTTTGGATAGTGGACATAGCAAATTAAATCGTATTAGTACCCTCAAGGATTGTGGGGAGAAAAGAATTTCACCATCCTTAACCAGAGGTTTCGTATTCGAGCTTCGAGAATGGAAAAATTAATATTGGTATTGAGCGCTTCTCCTTTTAAAGGTTTAACGTAATGTAAATACAGATTAGTCAAGGCCCAAGAAAAATTCTGGAACCGGCCGAGAAACTAGTTTTAATACTATTATCTTTCAAATCCTGGAACGAAATAAAGTCTTCTGACATATTTGGGCGCTCGGCCAAAAATAATTACAGCCACTAGTCAACATACGCCAATTATATATAGAATATGTATATTATATATATATATATATATATATATATATATATATATGGGGCCTATTATTTTGGTGGACGGCCATATGCAGGGTAAAAATCCCATGAAATAATGAGTTCCATATTCATATTGACGTCGTGGTCTCTAAAATCATATAGAAAGTTACACGTTTCTTTTAATCTATCTATTTCTAACTTCAAATATATCACATTGTCAACTAAACTTTGATTTTTCTATTTGAATGACTCTCCATTAGCGGTCCTGTTACAACATTGAACGTTTCAAAGTTATCTTTATCTTTTAACTTCATATATGTCGACTCCATTTGGAGGACTAAAAGATTTGAATGAATACTCCCTATTAGCAGTATATTGATTCAACCTTGGACTGACTTACACAAATAATGCAGAATAAAGAGAACAACGTACTGCTTTCCTCGATATGAATTGCCTTATCTTGTAAGTTAATTAGCATAGATTAATTTATCATTTCAGTCCATAGATAAACTCATCGGTCTCACTAGTTTCTATTGGTAAAAAGAAAAGAAAATCATATGGAAAACGTAATGTTAGAAACACGGTTTTGTTTTTCCAGTTTAGAAGTCTACATGTTAGTGCGTGGACTGTTAAAATATTTTGAAACCCACTTAGGTCTGTCTGCCATTACTCCAATTGATAATTCTCCAGCAAAATGTTATGTTCAAACTTCAAAGATAAGAGAGTAACGTTTTTTCTCGAGTATGACCAACGCATTTTTTGTGTTGAAAATAACAATCTTTAAGAAGACTGGGCATCGACTCATCTGGCCTCTGTAAAGCATTTTTTTTTTTTTTTGTCATTTCTTTGAAGATCGTGGTTCTAGAATAGACCACGTTTGATTGTGCACGATAAGTAAAATTTTGAGGAAGCCAAACTTATGGTTTTACATCTTATAAGTGTAAGATTAACGTAATTCACACAGGATCTTGAACACAATAATCTTACATTGAGAGAACACCAAAAACATACCTGATGTGGAAAACATTATTACGAAAGCGGAAGTGTTGTTTCTAGAAATTGATTTCTACCTCCTTGCCCTAGCCTTACGTTACCACAGCCGTCAATGATGGAAAAGTATCTTAGAAAAAGTGGTAACCCTAATGGGTGGAAGGAGGACCAATTTATAGGGGTTGAGACTTAATTCGGTACGTCCATCAAGTAACCGATCTACCGGACGAGATTTATTCTTCATTAAATATTAGTTATGAGCCTTACATTAATTGAGCCACACATAAGAATAACAAAAATTCTTACATTCTCCCACTTGGCCCAATGACCACATAACACTAATATTAAATGACATAAAACATTAGTAGCACATAAAATAAATCTCTTCTATAATGTCCATCATACATACCTTAATACGACAAACCACTAATGCGAGTTATGGCGGTTATACATAATTTTTTGCTACATACTCCCTTCCATATACTACAACATTAGCAACTAATCATACTAGGTTCATAAGTTATAAAACATTTAACAGTATGGTCCACAATAATGTCTCATGGAGACTTATCCTGTAATATCTCAAAACAATAATGTGCACACCATTATGAGAAACAGGAAATTCATTAAAGTATATCAGAAACACATAATTGAGCTCAGAGTGTCAAACATCATAAAGAAAAACATTAATCATAAGTACAACCAAGACCCATTCTATGTACATGATCTTTAAATGTCTTTGGTTATAAACCTTTCGTTAACGGATTTGCAATAATGAGATCAGTTCTAATATGCTCAAGTGACACCCTTTGTTTTTTAACTTCATCCTTGACGGTAAAGTACTTTAATTCCATATGTTTGGCACCTTTGGAGTACTTATCGTTCTTGGAGAAGAATATTGTTGCAGTATTATCACAATAAATTTTCAGCGGCCTGGTAATGGTGTCGACAACCCCAAGTCCTGAAATAAAGTTCCGCAGCCATAACACATGAATTGTGGCTTCAAAACATGCCACAAATTCTGCTTCCATTGTGGATGTAGCAATGACGGATTGCTTAGCACTCTTCCACGATATCGCTCCTTCAGCTAATAGGAACAAGTAACCAAAAGTGGACTTTCTAGTGTCAACACATCCACCATGATCTGAATCCGATTATCCAATGACTTCCAAATTGTTGGATCTCCTATACGTGAGCATATAATCCTTTGTTCCTTTTAGGTACCTCAAAACTTTCTTTGCAGCTTTCCAGTGATCAGTTCCTGGGTTACTCTGATATCTTCCTAGCATTCCGACCGCAAACCTAATATTCGATCTTGTGCAAGTTTGAGCATACATCAAACTTCCAACAATAGAAGAGTAAGGAATTAACTCCATTTCTTTTCGTTCTACGTCATTCTTTGGACACTGCATGAGACTAAATTTGTCCCCTTTTTGAATTGGAACAACTCCTGCTGAACAATTGTTCATGTTAAATCTCTCAAGAACTCTTTCGATATAGCCTTTCTGAGACAGTCCCAATAGTCCTTGTGATCTATCATGGAATATTTCTATCCCTATCACATAGGATGCCTCACCCATATCTTTCATTTCAAAATTCTTAGAGAGGAAATCTTTCGTCTCACGTAATATGCCCAAATCATTAGCAGCAAGCAAAATATCGTCAACATATAGGACTAAGAATATAAACTTGCTCTCACTGATCTTTTGGTATATACACCGATCAACGGTGTTTTCCTTAAACCCAAAAGATGTGATGGTATCATTAAACTTTATATACCATTGTCGTGAGGCTTGTTTGAGTCCATATATTGACTTCTTTAATTTACACACCATTTGACCTTTTCCTTTAATTTCGAAACCCTCTGGTTGGTCCATATAAACTTCCTCCTCGAGGTCTCCATTAAGAAAGGCAGTTTTCACATCCATTTGGTGTAACTCTAAATCATAATGAGCCACCAAAGCCATAATAATTCTTAACGAGTCTTTCTTTAAGACCGGTGAAAAGGTCTCTTTATAATCAATGCCTCCTTTCTGAGTATAACCCTTGGCAACAAGTCTGGCTTTATATCGTTCAATATTGCCATTTGAATCGCGCTTGGTTTTGAAGACCCATCTACACCCGATTCTTTTAGAACTTTCTGGCAATTCAACGAGATCCCAGACTTTGTTGTATTCCATTGATTTTAACTCTTCTTTCATGGAATTAATCCATTTGTCAGACTCAGTACTTTCTATGGCTCGTGAAAATGAAACCGGATCTTTATTAAGTCCAATGTCAAAATCTGACTCTTGTAAATAAACCACATAATCGTCTGGAATAGCCGATTTTCTTTCTCTTTGAGATTTTCTCAATGGAACTATTTGTGGTTCATTTGCATCAGATATTTGTGAGTTAGTTCCTTCCTGAAGTGTTTCATTCAAATGTCATTCAGTGTTGTCAAAGTATTCTTCGACAACGGGAACAATATTTGTTATTGGTGTGGAAGTAGGCACATTCATGGGCAATGGAACATTAACCCTTACCTCATTTATTTCCACACTTTGTCGTTTGACACTCCCACTAACTTCACCATTTTCAATGAATCTTGCATTACCGGTTTCAACAATTCTTGAGCTATGGTTTGAATAGTAAAACCTATACCCTTTAGATTTCTCTGGGTAACCAATAAAGTAACCACTTAATGTTCGAGAATCTAATTTCTTTTCATGTGGATTATAAATTCTAGCCTCCGCTGGGCAGCCCCAAACATGCAGGTGTCTTAAACTAGGTTTCCTTCCAGTCCACAGTTCAAAAGGAGTCTTTGGAACTGCCTTACTAGGAATCCTGTTTAATAAATACACAGCGGTACTAAGAGCATACATCCACAAAGTTTTGGGTAATGAGGAATTACTTATCATACTCCTAACCATATCCATAAGTGTCCGATTACTCCTTTCTGCAACCCCATTTTGTTAAGGTGTTCCTGGCATAGTATATTGTGCACATATGCCATGTTCCTCGAGGAACTTTGCAAATGGACCTGACATTGTCCCAATTCGCTATATTTTTCATAAAATTCACCACCTCTATCTGACCTAATGATTTTCACTTTCCTATCTAATTGCCTTTCAACCTCATTGACGTACACTTTGAGGGCGTCTGTTGCTTGAGATTTTTCTTTCAGCAAGTAGATATATCCATAACTTGAAAAATCATCGATAAAAATGATAAAATATTTTTCTCCAGCAAAATATAGAACATCAAAAGGTCCGCAAATATCAGTGTGTATAATTTCAAGAAGCTGGGTGCTTCTTGTGGCACCTTTCGTACTATGCTTGGTTTTCTTTCCCTTAATGCACTCCAAACATATATCAAGATCCGTAAAATCTAGATTCGGGAGAATCTCATTCTTTACTAATCTTTCTAACCTTTCTTTGGATATATGACCCAAACGCATGTGCCACAAGTAAGCAGAACTTTCATTCAGTGAACTACGTTTAATTCCAACATTTTGATGTATAGCAAGAAGGGATTCAGAAAAAACATTATCGAGTTTCAATTTATATAAACCATCAATGAGAACACCAGAACCATAAAAAAAAGCATTCTTATATAAATTGAAACATCCATGTCCAAACTTAAAATCAAATCCAGAAACATCAAGTCTTGAAAGAGAAATCAAATTCCTAGAAACTGAAGGAACATAAAGAGTCTGTAATAGATCAAGGTGATGTCCAGTCTCCAAGATCAAACGATAAGTCCCTATGCCTTTAATTGGAGCCTTCATACGATTTCCCATGAACAAGAAATCCTTATTTGGATTTGTAGTTTGGATCGTATGAAATCCCTGCAACATAGTGGATACATGAGTAGTTGCACCAGAATCAAGCCACCAAGTATTATTAGGAACTTCTACTAAATTTGATTCGAAACATACAAAAGCACTAAAAGTACCTTTCTTTTCGAACCAAGCTTTACGTGGCAATCTTTCTGATAGTGTCCTTCCTTTCTACATAAACGACACACATCTGCCTTGAGTTCCTTATGAGCATCCTGTTGAACTTTAGCAGGTGCTTTCTTCTTCTTGAACTTGTTGGCCTTCACTTTAAGTCCTTTACCAGCTCTTTGACCCATGAGGTTAATAGAATGACCTCCTTGTTTCTTAAGTCTTGATTCCTCCTGATTAAGCATACTGGACAATTCACTAACATCCCACTTATCCTTAATAGTGTTATAGTTAATTTGGAATGGTCCATACTCAGGAGGCAATGAGTTTAGAATAAACTGAACCAAGAAGGAGTCATCCACTTTCATCCCCAAAGTACGGAGTCTTGCTGCAATATTAGTCATCTTGATAATATGATTTTGCATACTACGCGACCTATCAAACTTCATGGTCGTGAGTTCAGCCATTAGTGTACCAGCGAGAGACTTATCAGCAGAACGAAAACGTTCTTCCACAAACTTCAGGTATTCCCTGGCACTTTATGTCTGTGGAATAGTACTCTTAATGTTGTTGGCAATAGTCATTCGCATAAACATAAGGCTCAATCTGTTAGAGCGTTCCCATGCTTTATGGAAAGACTTCTCATCCTCACTGCTCGTATCAGTAATAGCAGCAGGTTTTTCTTTCAGCAGAGCCAAGTCAAGATCCATCACACCTAAGTGGAACTGGACTTGTTCATGCCACTCAGAGAAGTTCAATCCGTTGAACACAGTAACAGATGAAGCAAGCGAATGAAGAGGAATACCTGCAAAATAGATATACATGCTCATAAATTAGAAAATAATGTGGATTCAGCAAAACAATAAAAGTATATCGTAATTCTCCTTTGGGTGATACTACGACATACTATCATAATTTAAATGCCATTTTTCATTTAACAGGCAATTAAATATTTTCAATCAAACATAAATGACATCTTTGGATATACAATACATATTTGATTAAATAATATTAATTTACCTCATTATGTTCACTACTCATAGAATAATTGATTCACCTTTGGGCAAATCCTTAAGTTCTAGCAATAGTGAGAGTCAATTTATCCATTTATTTTCAATAATAGGCATTTCATTAGTTTAATGGATAAATGACATTTTTTTTTAATGCATGCATATTTTTCTTAAACATACTAGTTCGGCCACTTTGGTGACTAACAAACTATATTAACATAAATGCACACATAAAATGAATATCATAACTTTCTATGCATGTGAATATTTTCAACATTCTAGCTTGACCACTTTGGTGACTAACAAACTATATGAACATTATTACATGCATAATGTTAACATGAATATAATGTATGTGTAAATATTAGACATTCTAGTTTGGCCACTTTAGTGACTAACAAACTATACAATTTTAGACACATACACTATCACTTAATGTAAAGAACACTTTTCATGATCGCACATATAAGAATTAAATCACATACGTGTAAGTGCAAAAATTATGCATTCCAAAATCTTTCATAATGAAAACATCACTTTAATGGTCTAAAAAACTTAGACAGTAAACATAACATTATAACCCATAATCATTACATCATGTGAAACTAAAGTGTAGTTTCAGAATATGTGCAAAGTAACTTTGTTGATAAAACTTTATAACTCAACTACTAGCTGAGCGTAAATATTTAAATTGATTAATTGGACAAAATCAGCTTCAATATAATCATAAGAAATCAAATTAAGATTATATAAGTACACCCAATAAATGTCACCGGACTCACTAACTGATACTATCTTGGATATACAATACCCCAAAAGTATTCAAGCCCAGAAACAAACATTAGTAAATTCCCATAAAACCTTTTATTACCCAATCATCAATTGATTTAATATTAATTTACGGATAACTTAATAACTTTAAGAAACCCTAAGAAGACATGATGGGTCAGCCACCATATACAGTTTAATCAACGTTCATCTTACGATTTTTTTTTTCTTTTTAGTAAGCACAAGTTTCAATATATCATAATATTGTCTCTCTTGTACGAAGATTATTGGTTCAAATATCCAGGCTCTTGATACCACATGTAAGATTAACTTAATTCACACAGGATCTTGAACACAATAATCTTACATGGAGAGAA
Organism: Lycium barbarum; assembly: GCF_019175385.1. Taxonomy (NCBI): domain Eukaryota; kingdom Viridiplantae; phylum Streptophyta; class Magnoliopsida; order Solanales; family Solanaceae; genus Lycium; species Lycium barbarum. The sequence goes on from NC_083340.1 coordinate 33,036,638, forward strand.
CACCAAAAACATACATGATGTGGAAGACATTATTACGAAAGCGGAAGCGTTGTTTCTAGAAATTGATTTCTACCTCCCTGCCCTAGCCTTACGTTACCACAGCCGTCAATGATGGAAAAGTATCTTAGAAAAAGTGGTAACCCTAATGGGTGGAGGGAGGACCAATTTATAGGGGTTGAGACTTAATCCGGTACGTCCATCAAGTAACCGATCTAACGGACGAGATTTATTCTTCATTAAATATTAGTTATGGGTCTTACATTAATTGGGCCACACATAAGAATAATAAAAATTCTTACAATAAGTCCTTATGATTTGACAAAACATTTTACAATTTTATTGCTAATATCTTTTATAATCTCCGAAATACTCTTCTTAAAATATAATTTTTAGTTATCGTCTATTTTAGCTTTGTCATTCGTTCTTATTTACATAAAATACTTTTAAGTTTAATTATATACGTTTTCTTGTAAATAACTTTAAGAACGTTTGAGACATTTTCACATAAAAAAGTGTGTATCAATACCTTTTTATTAGACGCATTAACTACTTATTACCAATTTTAGCATTTTTATTTAAACACGTAAAAATTAATTACTAATAAAATTAGTTTCCAACACTTAAAGTATTTCTCAACATTTGATATTTATGAGGTACTTTTAATCATCTAACTTACGCGGGCTCTCAATAAAATTACTAGTTTTTAACCATTGTATCTAAAGTAATGTTCATCTTGAATAATTCAAACCTTGGAAACCTTCGAGGAAGACCTGAAGCTGCAATTGACCACCACCAAAGACTCACTTCGCCATGGCCACAGCTTTATCAAAGAAAAAGTAACGGCTTTTTGGAGTACACTAAGCATCCATTTTTAACATTTTAAAAGTAAAAGTTTGAGAGCCAAAGTATGACAGAAGATAAACTATTGTTTCCAAGCATGCTTTGAAAAGGTCGATATATGTATATGCTGTGTTACTCTCACTTTCTTAACTTTGTTATCTGAAATGGTCCATATACCTTAACTTTAGGCACAAGTTTGATAAAAAAGATACTGTTAAATAATTAATTACTCTAAGATGTGGACAAATACCAATTTTTTCAGGATATATTATTCCCTTATGATTCATAAAGACAGACAAACTTTCTGTTTTTCTCTCGGTATTGCCAAATCTATATTTGATTTTAATTTATGCTCATATGACATGAAGCTCCACTAGAGTTTGAAGAAAATGACATTCTCAGCCTTAAAGTTTAGGAAGTCCAAAAATGAGCTAACTTGATTTAGAACTGGATTATTTTGTCAAAAGAATATAGATGATAAAAAAGCGTTAACGAATAAACCTTCAGTATTTAATTGATCAATTACTTAAAAACCCAGTAGCTTGGTCATGGTGTTATTATCCCATATTTAAGTAATATATATATATAAAATTGATATAGTTTCTCAGACCATGAGGATACTCATTCACAACAGAAGAAAATACAATTTCTTGCTAAGATTTAATTTGGTAGCGGGTAAAATATATGAGACACAACGGCATCGAAATTATGGAACAAAAAAAATTAAAAAATCGAGGTATACTAGTGAAAAACTATTACAATATGCATTTTTATCAATCAATAGATTAACCAACTACGCCCCGATCACACTAGTTGGACTCGATTATACAAGTCTTCGTTATTCATTCAACTCTATTTTGACTCATTTCGTTTTAATACTAAATAATTTATTTTTAAGGCGAAATTAAGGGTTCTCTAAAATCAGTTGTCATTCAGTCTCATAGTTGGCCCAACATGACATAAGATCCTCTTATATAGTTGGTCGTCGTATTTGAAAAATTGTAATTCATCTTATAAGATTTTTTTTATTCATATGACTTTAGCTTGAATATTCTTGACCTTTTGTATCTTCAATCATCATAATAACAGCAACGTTGCATCTACTTGCACCCTTTATCATATCTAATTAGTTAACCATTTACAATATTGTTCAATCTTACATGGTCACACACTACCATCTTAATTTTCATATTCTACCACACTCGTCTTGTAGCTATGTTGGGCATGAAAAAACCCTTTCCGAGAAATAGGCAATGGCAGCTTAAATTAAACTTACAATGCCAATGACGTTTTAAAAAGTTTATTTATAATAGCGATAACGAATATAGGTATTCATATATAAAAATCAAAATTTCAACTAATATACTCATAGCACATAAAGTAAATGAAAAGAGATAGAGTAAATGAAAAGAGATATAATCCTTTTCAACCAATGATACTATGATTTGGCAAGAAATGAAGTTTTGGATACTCTTTTCTTGTCATTTCTCGATATTGTCGGAAGATGTCAACTAGGAAATCTTGATGTTATTCTTTCTACCAACAAGGAAATAAAGGGGTGAAAAAAAGAGAACATCATTTGACCTACTAATGATGTCCACCATAAATGTCAATATTCTTTTACTTAGGATTCTACTATATGATCTTTTAATCCTTTGACAAACAATGCAACATTGTAACCATATCTATCTATGCACCATCATTGTGATTAGAAATAGATGTTATATATTTTGTAAATAAATTTTCCTGAACATTATTGAATTTGGGAGTTTGACGAACCAATTTCTATTTTGTCGGGTTGTGCCTCTTTTCCATTTTACTTTTTTTTTTTTTTTATCCACTCATACGTTTTTTTTTTCTTTCCAGATCCATTGCATCTATGCATGGAGAATCTCCAGATTAAGGGAAGTGTACTTCAATAATGTAAATTATCATCAACAATAGTATATACAATTGCTCTTATTCGAGCTGGACCAGTTAATGATGTGTGCTATTTTCACCGTCTTAAAACACTTGTCACATTTAATATTTTGAGAGTCAAAATATATGAGCTTTGATTGACAATTTTAAATGTTTTTTTTATATTAATATGAGAGAATGGTTATTTATTGTGCGTCGTATAGTTTTTGAGTATCTAAATTTTAATTTTAAAATATTAAATTAATCTAATCTAATTTAACTTCAGAAATTAGTCAAATTGACAAGTAATTTCGGAAGGAGGAAGTATAAAATTATCAAGTCTCGGTTCTTTTGTTGGCGTGCATTCTTTATGTTTCTCGACTTTCTTTTGTTTGTTCGATCTATTTGAGATGAGTTGGTTTAACTATACTAATTAACACCGTTAATTATGCTCAATTATTTTTAATTAAGTAGAGGTGATTACTTTTATAGTTCTATTTAATTAAGTTAGCCATTAAGGAACAAACTTAACTATCCGAATGTTGTTTTAAGTTCCACATAAACCAGCCAAGAGAAACAAAGGAAAAGATAAACAAAAACAAGAGAAGCATGGATAATACTCCGTAGCTTTTAAAGATCGAAACTTTCGGTTTTATTCTTGTACCATCACATGGATATAACATTAAACAAGATACTTTTTTAAGAAAAAACAAGAACTGAAAATCTTGTTTTATGTCATGCTTGTTGTGTACATGCCATGTATGGGGCAGATATAATCATGATAATGATGATAGTGACAGTGATGAGAGAGATATATAGAATAGGTGTGTAGGGAAAATACAAAAGTCGAGGGGGCGCATGCAAAACATCCTCATTATTCTGTCTTCTTTTTTTCGCTTTGCTTTTCACCCCCCTAAGCAATCTCTCTGTTTCTTTTTTTAACCTAAGGTTCGGTTACTATATTTTCCTATTTCCCACGTAAGCATGACATATGTCATTAGAACATATACCCCTCATCTTTCCTTGTTTTCACACTCTTACCACCATTTTCTTTAGCAAATTAAAATAGAAAAATAAAAGGCTTTTGAACATGGTTATATGCAGTGCAAAATCTATAAATACGACGTAACACTAATACTACTTGACAAGGTTGACCTGAAAAATAAAACCATGTTGATAGGGAAATGGCATACGTGTTCTTCACGGATTCAGAAGCGAATTCAGAATTTAAATTTTATAGGTTCAATCTTAAGATTTTTAGCATTGAACCCATTATATTTTTAAAGTTAGGGGTTCATATCTACTATTTATTGTAATTTTAATTATTTTTTACACATAAATTTAAGTTTCGCGTCGAAAGTTTGGGGTTCAACCCCTACCTTGCAGGCTAGATAGGCCTCATGCATTTTGATTTGCCAGCAAACTTTTAGTTTACCACAGGTTGTATTACACTTCTAGGAAATATTCAATCACTCTTCATTTATTACACGTTTGTTCATAAATTTTAAATATTTTTCACTTTATTTAAAATTTATAAAATTAGAGTTGAAGTTGAAATTTTATTTGATTATACTTTTTTCAAAGGAAGAATAGAAGATTTTATTTGAAATTTATGAAGAAGGAGCTGGAAAATAGGTATGGAGCACTTGTCTAAATTTGGATTTCAATTTCAAGTTGAATTTAGCCATTTTTTTAACCAAACACAAATTTTGAAATAATGTAAAAAATTAGTCGGAAATTAAAAAATAATTCTCATGACCAAACGGGTCCTAATATATACTTAGGTCAAAACAAATTCTCTTTTTTCTATTAAAATTATGATATGATTTTAAAAACAAATTTAATACCAAAAACAGAAATGCGGAATACTACTACACTTTAAACTTGTCAGTAAATTTATTTAGACACTTGAATCATATCCCTTTCCAATTGAGCACCTGAACAAATGATAAAGTATTCCTGTAATACTTTTGGCTCATAGTTTAAAAAGTTTATGCGTTGTTCTCAAGCGTCAATTACGTAGGTTAGTTAATCACATAAAAATGTTTCTTTTTCAAGTATATACATCAACATCAATTAGAACATGATACAATTTTATGCTTATCGAAGTTAATATACATAATTAAAGAAACTGAATTATTTTAAATGGTTAACTCATCCACGTAATGGATGCTTGAGCGCATAAACGAGGAAGCTTTTCTTAAATTTTAAGTCGCAAGTATCTAATAAAAATGTTTTACTATGTGTCATATGTTCAATCAAAACAAATGTAAATCAAATGTCTAAATAAATTTTTACTATCTGGTCTATCTAGCCAAAAGGAAAAAAAAGAAAGGAAGAGTAAGATGTACTCAAATTATATTATAGGAGTGGGAGGGGGAATTAATGTCAAAAGGGGAGGACAGAGCAGGCTTACAAGACGCTCTACCAACTGAAAGTGGGATTTTATGCCTTTTCTTTCTTTTGTGTCTGTCACATTCCCATCTTATTATTCTGATTTTTTAGGACAGACAGATGGTAAGTTTTGCAGAGAAAAAGATACCATTGAGAAAACAAAACACACACTCTCTTCTGCTCCTTTCAACTCCTTTATCTTTTCTCTCCAACCTCTAATTGAAAGAAAAAAAAAAAAGACAAAAAGAAATACCCCTACTTAAACAGCAAACAGCACTACAGCAACACCATTTGATTTTATATGCAAAGTAACCAAAATGGTCTTTCTCATATCTTCTTCCTCTTTCCCCACTTCTCTTTAACTCTCCCATTTGTATACATAAAATATAAAAACACCACCACTACCATCTCATTCTTAACTGTTTCTTGAATTCATAGAGAAAGATTGAGCTTTTATTATTTTTGTTTCTTGAGTTTAGAGTTGAAAGAAGAAGAATTTTGTGGGAAATTGTAACTCCGTGATCCAATGAAGAAAGATCTATGTTTTGTGCTTAACGTTACGTGTTTTTGAAGGGACTGTGTGGTAATACGAAGACAGCGTTTTTGGTTGCACAGAAAATTAACACAAGGTAGCAAATCTTGTGTCCCCTAATATCTTTATGTACATGTTTGCGTGTTTCCTCTCTTCTTGCATTTCTTGATTTCTAAGGCTTTGAAAGTTTCTATGCTTCAGACACAAGTTTCATTGTATTTGTATATATCCAAATGTTTTTCATTCCCACATGGGATTCTAAAATACTTTAATACTAGCTACTTGTATCTGTCTCTATACTAACATATCTATATCTTTATATACACATGCAGAAAATGTTGGGGTTAAGTGGGTTGGAAGGGATTTAGCTGTTAAATCCTTTGTTTATAGATAGTTTTATCATTTGGCTTGAAAAAAGTTTGTCAAGTTTGTACAACTGCAAGTGTTTAAATCATCTGCAAAAGCATAAAGATAAAGTCTCTTATAGTAGGGAAGCCAAGAAAGCTTCAGCAGTGCTTTCATCCTAGCAAAGCAAGAAAAAATTCTTTTTGTGTCCTCTCTTGTATAAATTTTATTTCATGGTTTGGTAACAAGGGGGAATAATTTTGAATTTGGGATTTGTGGTGTATGAATTTTCTTGAAAGAGAGTAAGCAGTTGTAATATACAAGATGTTGGAAATGAAGATGAAGCAAGGGATCTCTGTATATTGAAATTTGTTTGTTACCTATATACTACTGTAGTACTTAATTTATTTTTGGTCTCAAAATTGATAATTTTATTGAAGTCATGATGGCTGTGACATCAAGCTGTAAAGACAAACTGGGGATAGACAGTGGGAAATATGTTAGGTACACACCTGAGCAGGTAGAGGCTTTGGAAAGGGTGTATCATGAATGTCCAAAGCCCAGTTCACTCCGTCGTCAGCAGCTGATTCGAGAGTGTCCGATTCTATCCAACATCGAGCCAAAACAGATCAAAGTTTGGTTTCAGAACAGAAGGTATATATCGCACAAAATTATCTTGTTAGATTATAGTAAAGATGCACACTACTTTTAAAAAACAAGAATTAGTGACGGACAAATTTTGTAGCTAAACAGCAAAATCTGTCTCTAATCTTATTTACCGACATATTAGAGATGGATTATCAAGAAATGCTGTTAGCTATGAGCAATTTAGCTAAGGATTGGTGGTGGAGTTTTTAGCTAATTCCAGTTTTCTTTTGTAGTGAGCTTGCTTTATTTTTCATTATTACTGTATTGAATCATTCAGATGATTAAGGTATTGTGTTTGTGTAAATGCAGATGTAGAGAGAAGCAACGTAAAGAATCATCGCGGCTTCAAGCTGTGAACAGAAAATTGACAGCAATGAATAAGCTGTTGATGGAAGAGAATGATAGGCTGCAGAAGCAAGTTTCACAGTTGGTGTATGAGAATAGCTTTTTCCGCCAACAGACTCAAACTGTAAGCAATCTAATTCTTGGGATAATTACATTTTTGGACCGCTTAAAAAATAATAGCCTGCAAATATATAGGTTTTGTATATTAAGTATAAATATTCGTATACTATACATGCTGTATACAGAAAATATACAAAATCGGTTTTGTATATTTTGGCTAGCGCCTGTAATTAATTTCGACTGACGGGACAAAAATGAAAAAAGCCCTATATTTTTACTAGTATTATTTTTCTCTTGTTTTATCTTCTTAGTAGTTTCTCTTTGTTGGTCACCCAGATTATTATTCTATTAGTACTTGTCTTGTTCTTGGGTTTTCTAAGAATTGGCTAAGAAATATATAGTCTAGAAAAGCTAGGCCTATAGAAAGAATCTGCATGAGATATATTTTATGGCATTTCTAAACAATATTTGTGTCTGTCTTTTCATTTTGTTCAATTCAACTTAATGTTTCAATCTTTAAGAATTAGTGCGAGCTGGAAAAGTTTCTTTCTTTTTGTTCCCCGATAACTTAGTTTTTCCTGACTGTGATACTTCAAAATTCCAGGCAGCCCTTCCCACCACAGATAACAATAGTTGTGAATCTGTGGTGACGAGTGGTCAACACAACTTGACCCCTCAGCGTCCGCCAAGGGATGCAAGCCCTGCGGGGTAAGTAGACGTTCTCTGAGTCCAATTCCTTCCTTTTTTTTTTTTGTGTGTGTGTGTGTTATTGTCCCTACCTTGTATACTCACATTTGAATTTTTTCCAGACTTTTGTCCTTAGCAGAGGAAACTTTAACAGAGTTTTTATCAAAGGCAACGGGAACCGCTGTGGAGTGGGTCCAAATGCCTGGGATGAAGGTTTGTGCCCTTCCCTATCTTTCAATTCATAGATTTCATGATCAAATATTTGGAGTGTTGTTTATAGATTTGTTAATGTGGTAAATGACTCCTTTAGTCACAGTTCTTTAATAATAAATGTTTTAGACTTGTACTTTCATGACATTATTTCTTTGGTTATTATTCAGTCCCTTAAATCTTTTGGTAGAAGAACTGCATGTAGAAAATCCTTTCTGCAGTGAGTTCCCTTTTTTCTTCCTCTTAATTTTATCATCAATTGATCAAAATCATTTTTTATTAAAAAGGATCAAAAAGAAATTTCTTGGATCAGAAAGATATTTCTTACTTATTCTTCTTGCTCCACTTATGTTATTGAGGTCATCAGTTATCTAAGTTTTGACAGCTCTTATAACTTTTAAGTTGCATCAATACATTGCTAGTATTTATAATCTTTGTTCTTAATGATAATTTCTACCTGTAGGACAGTCTAGAGGATTTGATCATGTGCACACTAATTACTTTTACAACATTTAATTACATAACATAGCTAATTTGCGCAGATCATCTTGTCATTATAATCTTAAAAATATCTCTCTTTCATGTCTGCAGCCTGGTCCGGATTCCATTGGAATCATTGCTATTTCTCATGGTTGCTCAGGAGTAGCCTCGCGTGCTTGTGGCCTTGTGGGTCTAGAGCCTACAAGAGTAAGTTTCATCCTAAATAACTTGGTCAATTTAATTTTGTGTTTTTCTATTGGAATGCAAAGTATTAATTGTTCTTCTGTTTATTAAAGGTTGCTGAAATCCTTAAAGATAGACCGTCGTGGTTTCGTGACTGCCGAGCGGTGGATGTTCTCAATGTGATGTCCACTGGGACCGGTGGAACCATTGAATTGCTATACATGCAGGTTACTTTTAGAAAAATTAATTCCTGTCCTTTTCTTTTGCCAGTGTAACACAACTTTTCACTGAATATAGTTTTCTGATTTGTTTCAGCTCTATGCACCTACTACACTGGCACCAGCTCGTGACTTCTGGTTAATGCGGTATACATCTGTTATGGAAGATGGTAGCCTTGTGGTATGTATAATGGTTATTATGTTCCTAGTAAAACAATCAAATAATAGGTGTTACCTTATTGCAATTGAAAGTCACACATAAGATGTAACCTTATGTGGATGCAATGCACATATTTCTTTTCTAGGTATGTGAGAGATCTCTGAACAACACTCAGAATGGTCCTAGTATGCCACCCGTGCAGAGTTTCGTGAGAGCAGATATACTGCCAAGTGGATATCTGATACGACCCTGTGAAGGGGGTGGTTCTATCATTCACATAGTTGACCATATGGATTTAGAGGTGTGTTAACTTGTTAATTACATGATAATGCTTTTCCCCATCAATTTTCTAATAAATGCTGCTAATAACCTTTGCCAGCCATGGAGTGTGCCTGAAGTGTTGCGTCCACTGTATGAGTCATCAATGCTGCTGTCGCAGAGGACAACTATGGCGGTACGATTAAATTTATACAGAAAATCTTATTTCTCTTTCTTTTATCAGCCACATGTAAATTCCTGATTAATGCTGCTATTTAAAATATTTCAGGCATTACGTCACTTGAGACAAATTTCTCAAGAAATTTCTCATCCTACTGTCACTGGTTGGGGAAGAAGACCTGCAGCTTTGCGCGCGCTTGGTCAAAGATTGAGCAAGTTGGTCTTTCAATTCCTGATCTTTTCTTACATCTTCACATTTTTATTCTATTTGTGACTAAACTTCTAATTCACATTGTGAAGGGGTTTTAACGAGGCCGTTAATGGTTTTACCGATGAGGGATGGTCTATGCTTGAAAGTGATGGTATGGATGATGTTACTATTCTTGTCAACTCATCGCCCAGCAAATTGATGGGTGCAAATCTCTCTTACGCCAATGGATTTCCATCAATGAGCAGTGCTGTGCTATGTGCCAAGGCTTCTATGCTTCTACAGGTACCAATTTACTATGTCGTGATAACAAATGCATTTTTTGGTGTTGGTTTTTCTTAAATATTTTTTCATTTATTCAAATTTGTTTTCTGGAGGAGAGTTTCCAAATACTACTAAGATCACGCGTCACCTTCTTAATTCATCATGCTTGAAAATCTGATTTAATAGGAGCAGTAAAATTTGTCTAAAATAAAGGAACTGTCTTCATAAAATTTCTATTTCATTACCAAGGTTTAAGCATGGGCAAGCGATGACGTTTCAGTTTCTTGGTTAATCTAGAAAGAGTTGAAATTTGCACGAGGAGCATTTTGAGTTTTGTTGAAACTATAAATTTTGTGATTTGTCAGTATTGATACATTTAGCTATCGTAAGTGATTATTATTTTGGGGAGTTGAACAATTGTTCTTTTTACTGCGATTTATTCAATTATTTTCAAAATATAACATAGTGGGGTTATGTAGTTCTATATAGTTTAAATTTTCATTTAAAAAAAGTCGAGGATTAAAATATGCGAAATCACGTTGAAAATTAGGTTACTTTATATGTCGTACTCTACACCGCGTTGTTCTTTCTGGAGTGGAGGGATTAATTATCGAGGCTTCAATTTTCAAGGTTTTACAAAGTTTCAACAAATATTATATGCATATGCGTTAGTAAGCGGAATAAAAGATGGGCACAAAGATGCTCTCTTTGAGGTGTAAGAGTTTCATTTTTCTTCAATGGAATTATATCTGGAAACTCTAAATGTTCTATAGATATTTTCTCTTAATCCAGTCTGTGACCGCTATGTGAGCTTCTGGACCATATTCAGTTTTAGCAATCTATTTACACACATTTTCTCTTTTAGTTCCTCGAAAGCTTCTGTTCTAGTTCTGCTTTTTATTCACACACATTTTCTTTTTTTATATAGAACATCTGTTTCATCACATCTCTTCTTTTTTGGCAGAACGTACCTCCTGCCATTCTGCTAAGGTTCTTGCGGGAACATCGATCGGAATGGGCAGACAGTGGTATTGATGCTTATTCAGCTGCTGCAGTTAAAGCTGGTCCATGCAGCATACCAGTCACTCGAACTGGAGGTTTTGGTGGACAAATCATTCTTCCGCTGGCTCACACTATTGAACATGAAGAGGCAAGCGACTAGTTCGGAATTATATCTACTATTTTGCCATAACTCCTCATTCTTTTCTTTTGCAATTGCATAGATTGTGTTTTGTAGGTTAGTGTATTATTAATATTTCTTGCCTCTGGAACAGTTTATGGAGGTGATAAGACTTGAAAGCATTGGCCACTATCAAGACGACATGATGATGCCTGGTGACATCTTCCTTTTGCAAGTATGTTGTCATTCTCAAAATAATTTGCATCACTCTACGTTGTTCCTGAACTAGTTTTCTCATGATTTCCGTTCTGTATATAAATATTCATTTAGGAAAGCTCGTGTCTAGTGTGATAGTTCTACTTTTAATTTATTTAATTTAAATCCTTGGTGGGCCAGCTAGTTACTGGATTTTAGTATATCATGTGATACAGTAGAATTGTAGTTCACTATCCCCTGCAAGATTATATTCTTCACTTCTTGAACTTGGATATTTTTTGCTGTTGGACTTTATTTCTTACCTAGTTTGGATGTTGGTGCAAGAGTTATTGTTCCTAGCAAACTAAAAATTAACTTCCACTTGTGAGTGTTAGTTCGGTGTTACTCTTATCATTTTATGAAACTTCTAACCTTAAGCCTGTGATGCATCATCTATATATGTTAGTTGAATAGTCCCAACTGCCCTCAATCTTCTGTACATTCTTTAACCCTTTGTGTTATATTTTCAGCCACCTCTATGCTTAACGGACCTTGTTTTTGAAATGCACAGCTTTGTAATGGAGTGGATGAGAATGCCGTTGGAGCATGTGCAGAGCTCATGTTTGCTCCTATTGATGCCTCTTTTGCTGATGATGCTCCTCTCCTTCCCTCTGGTTTTCGTATCATTCCTCTGGACTCCAAGGCAGTGAGTATACTTGCCAAATGTAGTCTGGAATTGCAAGTTTTCTCGCAAAGTTCTGTTAATTTATTTCTCAAATCAATGCAGGATGCCTCCAGTCCAAACCGCACACTGGATCTTGCATCAACTCTTGAGGCTGGAAGTCGACCTACTGGGGATTATTCCAAGAACTCTGGTTGCACCAAATCGGTTATGACAATAGCATTTCAATTTGCATTTGAGATCCATCTTCAAGAAAACATAGCTGCCATGGCACGTCAATATGTCCGCAGTATCATATCATCTGTTCAGAGGGTTGCTCTGGCTCTTTCTCCATCACGTATTGGTTCTCTTCCTGGTCTAAGGTCTCCACCTGGCACACCTGAAGCCCAGACCCTTGCCCGTTGGATTTGCCAAAGCTATAGGTATATGTTGCTTGGTTTACATATATTTCAACCTAGTATAACCTCAAAGAGTAGATACTTCTGTTTCCCATTCTAAAGTTCTGATGCTGTCTGGTGTTTAAGTAATATAGAAGTCTCTTCATTTTGTTATGGACACCAGAATAGATCATCCATCCTAAAAGAGCAGCTTGGTGGCTGATGGGTTCATCAATATATGCTGAGTAGGGGGAAAAAAAATACCATAGTCTAGGAGCAAGACAGTGTTAATAGGGATAGATAAGATGTAATTTTTTCGAATTATAAGCATCAAGCAACTACTTGAACAATCTCTGACTGGTTCTAATATCTTTAACATTGCTTGCTTTTATTATGATAATTCTACCCTTTAATCTGAGAGTTTACGGCTATTATTGCGTGAATATTTGCAATTCTTATATTTTATCTTTTCTTTCAGGTTCTTCTTAGGCGTGGATCTGCTCAAATCTGTTAGTGGAGGAAGTGAATCCATCCTGAAAGAAATTTGGGATCACTCAGATGCTCTCATGTGTTGCTCTTTGAAGGTATTAATCTAGAAATCTAATTTCTAGTATTCATAAAGTTCAATTAAGTCACAGTTTGAGATTTACCATCCGGTTCCTACAAGAATTATACTTAAAACATGTTTCAAAGTTTCACTCAAGATTCAGTTTAGTGGTTTTCTTAACCTGATTTTTTATGGCAGCAACTGCCAGTTTTCACATTCACGAATGAGGCAGGCCTTGACATGCTAGAAACCACCTTGGTAGCCCTTCAAGATATTACTCTCGAAAAGATTTTCGACGACAATGGAAGAAAGGCGCTCTTCTCTGAGCTTCCACAGATAATGCAGCAGGTATGTGCATTATCACCTAGTCTGAAGGGTATAATACCTAGCAATTTCATTCTCTTGTTCCTCTATCTGTTAAGAACCCGGCCTGCTTCTTTTGTTGGTAAGACAGCGTGAGCAGCCAGGCTATCTATTTGTTGAGAATATTATTAAATAAAAGTGTGCTCTATTTAACAACTTAAGCTTTTGGATGAATGATCACACACTTCAACATGATATCGGACCAGGCAGAGAATTTCCAAATAAAAGTGTGCTCTATCCAACAACCTAATCTTTTGGATGAAATGGTCACATACTTCAAAACTATAGTCCTTCTGCTAAGTAACCAAAGCGTAATTGCTACTGTACGAGCTACAATCTTGCAAGTTTCAATGTAGTTAACTTCACTAACCGGATATCACTTTTTATCTATCTTGTTGCAGGGTTTTGCTTGTCTTCAAGGTGGTATCTGTTTATCAAGTATGGGAAGGCCAATATCATATGAGAGAGCTGTCGCTTGGAAAGTATTGAATGAAGAAGAAGATGCCCATTGTATATGTTTCATGTTCATCAATTGGTCTTTTGTCTGATAATTTGCACATCAATGTAGGAACGGATACAAACTTAGATCAGTAACACCCCTTTTTTTGTTAAACATACTTTATGGATCAACCTCTTAGTTGCCTTTATATCGTTTAGGCAAAAACTCTGCAAGTGGAATCGTTTTGCCTTTCCCATTCTCATCAAACACTTGTGTATTTTGGTTGGTTTGTGAACTTTGGTACTTTCTTTTGCCTTTGGGTTTTACTTCCTCTTGCTAGCAGCATTTTCATACTTACATTTAGCTCTTACATTCTCTGGGTCCTGATTGAGGGTTTATTTGATTTGAAAGTACTTTTAATGAAGATTGGTGGTTTTCTTAACACACACACCCCTCCCCCCCCCCCCCCCCCCCCTTTTTTTTTTTTTTTTAATAAATGTAGTAGGTAAATAAAAAATATTGTGCAAGAACATTTATATATAATCTAGAAAAACACTATAGGGGTAAGAGTAGTGGTTGGAAGGGTTGTGGGTGAGGGGGTAAAGGCTGGGGGTTTGGAGTCGGAGTGAGGTGGAGAGGAGATTTTATGTCACTCATGGAACTTAATTTTTTTATTCCCTCTAAGAAGTTCTTACACCCCTATTTATCCGAACCTCATGTATTTTATTGTTTTATTGAGGATTCAAAGTTTTTTCAATTAAAGTGATTATTGCGGAAAGAGATTATTTATTATTTGGAGACACCAATTAAAGTCGCCATATTTGAATTGCTAACTAAATGAAAATTTTGACTCTTATTATTTTTATTTTTTTGGGTCAGCTAACAAGAAATCCAAGGTAAGGAATGTTGATCGCAAAAGGTGTTAGACACCCCCTCAGTCCTGTGATTTTAACATGGTCATTTTAATTGATTTATATTAATTTGAAGTAGTTTTTGGATAAAATTGTGTCCACTTCGTTTATTTTGCCCATGTTTTGCTTATTATTATTTCATTTATCTTGACCTATAATCACAATCCTAATTTCAATATACACCAGAGATCATACAAATGCGTAGTTTGTCCTTTCTATTTATGTGTTTTGATTCAAGATGTTCAAAAGATTTTCTTACACTTTGGATTGATTTGATTATTTGCTTGGCAAGCTTGGTAAATAGTAAAAGTTTGGGCAGTTTATGAATCTGATGACGCTGGGCTGGCGTAGTCGGTTTATTTGGCCCAAAACATTTGAAAGGCCTCACCTTGTGTATTAGCGCTAATCTTGATCCTTTTTTTTGCGCGGATTGGCCTTCTTTGGCGTGGTCTTTAATTTTTGGCCTTCTCTTAAAAAGGTGGCCGAAAATATCTTGAGATTCTGGGTTCGAACCCCGCTCAGTCAAAAAAAAAAAAAAAAGTTCGCAAGGTAAGGGTTTTGCAAAAAGGCTGCCTTATGCGTCAGACTTTGCCTTAAGGCATAACTAAAAGTTTGCCTTACAAGGCAAAGTCTGCTGTGTCCGGCATAAGTTCTATGTAACTTCACCTGAATAGGCATGTGTTCATAGAAACCTATGCCTTGCGAAATTATTATTATTATTGACTCCGCTAGGTTTCGAACCCAGAACCTCGGAGTATTTTCGGCCACCTTGTTAACCGAAGGACGAAAATTAAAGACCAGCGAATTGAGGGACAAAAATTAAAAACCAATCCATATGAAGGGTAATCGTGCAAATTGCCCAATCTTGATTAACATTACTAAAGATAATTAATTAGATAATTAACTGATTTAAAACATTATTTAATTTATATTGTTAGAGAATTTGCTAAACAAGACCATACACAGCCAACCTAACTGTATAAAAGGTCTAATTATTGGGCTACCCATATAAGAGCAAACCCAGGCTTATTATGTGAAGGAAAATATTTCAGACTCACTGTTGGGTATAAGCTTGTTCTTGGGCTAGCAACAAGTTCAACAAGTTTTAACAATTCGTAGCTACATTTTATGTATTTACATTTCATAGCTAGTTTAGGGCAATTTGCTGTATTTGAGTGTATTTGAATATACTACTCAGTCGTATTCAACCTTATCTGATGTTGCGTGTATTTAGATGTATTCAAAATGATTGTATTTGAGTGCATTTTAATACAAGATGGAGTTGTGTATTTTAGTGTATTCATATATTGATGTATCATTTTGTTTTGGCTGTATTTGAATGTATTCGAGCTCTGATCAATAAGGTCGCCACCGGACGTCGCAAGGTTGAGTGTATTCGACTGTATTTGAATGTATTTACACTCAGAAAATGACCAAATGAAGAATACAATCAAATCCGGTCTAATATCCGGTGAAAAACAAAATACACTGTATTTAAAAGGGAGAAAGCAATCAAAATCGGACAGATCTTTTACGAGAAATACAAAGTACCACTGTATTTAGACTAAAAAAAATGAAGAATACATTCAAATCCTTTTAAAAATATATTGTATTTAATCAAAAAAGTTTAGTTACTCAATCTTCAGACAGATCTGCAACAACTCCACTAGAGATCATACAAATGCGACCTTGTTGAATAATGTATTCACACTATATTTACATTAAGAAAATAAAGAATAACTCAAAAGATACATTGTACTTCATACAGATCTGCAAAAAAAAAAAAAACATAAAAGAGAAATCTACAGGGTTTGATTCTTTTAGATCTTGTCGAAGGCGGCGAAGGAGTTTAGATCTGGTCAATGGCGGTGAAGAACCAAAAGAAGGATATGGAGTGGTTGATGACAACGAAGGAGTTGATGGAGGGCCGGCGGTGATGGTGACGGTGAAGAACCGGAAGGAGGAGATTGAGTGGTCAACGAAGGGAACCAGAGGAGTTTACGTAGGGCACCGGAGGAGACAACGCCTGCTGGTGATAGACTTCCTCCACCAGGTGGCACCGGAGAGAGGGAAAGGAGAGAGAGGGGGGCGAAGGAGAAGCTTGATACAGTGGAATAACTCTATGTATTTGGTATAGCTACGAAGCGTAATTTACAAAATCATGTAGCTACGAAATATAAATAAATTAAATAGTAGTTATTATCAATAATTACCTCTTAGAGGTAGCTATGCCAAGCAATTTTTCCTTTAAAATTTTAACCTTATTCCCTTCGGCCTGCAATAACAGCCTTGAAAGCTAAAATTGAGAATTTGACTTTTGTCCTTTTTTTAAAATCAATTACACAGTCTTCATTTGGATAGTGTTGTATTAGGGCATAACCTCCATTACAACACAATATTTTTGGTGATCCTATCACCGTAAAAAAATCCAGAATTGGCTAAACAGGTAGGCCAAGTTCTAGTATACTAAGCATCCTAACTAACATAAAAATTAGCTTTGTCAGCCTTGGATCTAATGCTAGGCATTTGACTCTTATCTAGTAGGAAAGGGCCTCTAGTGTGTCTAGGCGTTTCAGAGTAAGAATGTACAAAATAGTTTTGGTTAGAGCCAGAGGCTAATTTTGCCAAATTATCTGCTACTTGGTTGCATTCTTTGAAGCAACGTTTCACCTAGAAATTGGTTTCCTACTTGATTTTCAATAACTTGTCAATAATGTCCTTTAACTTCATGTTGGGTTCTGTCTAGCAATCATGTTTGTTATCACCATGGAGTCAAATTCAAGGATGAAATCGGTATAACCATGTTGGTGACACCATTTCACACCAAACTCTGCCGCCAAGGCTTCCGCAAAATTGATGCTACTGCATTGCACTGTGATTGAGAATGCCATAATAACATCTCTTTGCCAGTCTCTCAAGATGCCTCCAATACCAACTATTCCTTCCTCAACAATATAGCTTCCATCAGTGTTCATCTTCAAGGTACCAATAGGTGGCATTTCCCAAAAGACTTGCCACCATCTTCTAATAAGCCTTAATTTTTGTATGATGCAGCAGATCTCAGGCCATATGTTTATGTCCTTAATGGAAGGAACAATCTTGCTTGCAACTGCTTTGATGGTCCAAATTCCTTAATAGAGCATCTTCTCTATGAGTAGCTTCCTTTGGTTTCCATACTTGCATGAGCATCTTTGTTTTCATAGTTCCCAGCAGATGACAAGGGGAGGGACCTGCAGAATCAATTTTTGAACATTGTTAGTGTATTTACTATCCAACCATTTTTTAAATACTACAGAAACATGTTGATCAGTGTGTTGGATTCCCAAAGAGGGGTTGCCAAAGAAATTCCAGATCTAATGAAGAGCTTCACTTTCAACAAAAAAAATGTTGTATTATCTCATAAGAAGGAACCCTGCAACACACACACATAGATCTTGTTACATCCCGTATCTTCGAAGAAGCACTTATCAAATTTGAAACATAAGTACGTTGAGTTATGGTTAAGTAAAACCACTTTGGAATGTAAGGAGCAAGCATTATTAAGTATATTTAATGAGTGAAGGATGTATATAAGGTATACCGGAAGGTTTTAT
This sequence comes from Lycium barbarum, assembly GCF_019175385.1. Classification (NCBI taxonomy): domain Eukaryota; kingdom Viridiplantae; phylum Streptophyta; class Magnoliopsida; order Solanales; family Solanaceae; genus Lycium; species Lycium barbarum. The sequence continues at coordinate 33,054,776 of NC_083340.1, forward strand.
AAGGAAATGAGTGGAAGAAATGGAGTAGTATGACTTTGGAGAAAGGATGGGCGAAGTTTTGTGTGAAAATTTTGGTCCAACTTGGGGGACAAATATCTCTTAGCATATGAAGTGTTTTGAAGTAAAACAAAAGCCTAAAATCAAGTTCGTCGAGTCTACTTTCCAACGCAACAAACCGATCATCGATAGGACATCGGAGTAGAGAATTATGGATGTTACAATTTCAGCTGACAAAGTAGAAACACGTGCTACAGTACTGCTACAGTACCGACTTGCTACAGTACTGCTACAGTGATCCCGAATTTTACCCCTATAAAAAGGGTAATAACCCCCCTTTTCACTATATTTTAGCCAAAAATTTCCAAAAATCAGAAGGAAGAGTGAGGGTACCAAAAAGTGAGCAATTTTCAAGCGGTGGAATGTTAGTTTCGGTCCGAATAGTGCGCAGTTGTGTTTGTAGTCTTGTTTTGTGGTGGATTCGGTTCGGATTCTAGACGAACACTGAAGATATTGTTGTCCTAGTAAGAATAAGGTATGGATCTCTTTCTGTTTACATTAATACCGATTTATTCATGAATATAGAGTGTTTAGATAATTGTTTAGTAAGTTGATTAGTTATGAAAGTTGAAAATAGCGTGTGGGCTGTTTTATGGTATATATTGGTGTTGGAAATGATGTTATTGATGTTGATGTTGATGTTGATGTTGATGTTGTTGTTGTTGTTGTCGGTTGTTGAGTTGAGGTTTCGGGCTAGGCATATAAGCAGGGGAGATGCTGCCCGATTTTCGGCAGGATATAGAACAGTTTTACTTGAAAGCTTAACACAAGTATACTATGATGAGTCTAACGATAGTGCTAATCCTTTTAAATGTAGACTCACGAGCTCCGAAGAATAGGTGTAGATAATTGGAGAGTGAGCAGGTATGTAAAGTTACCCCTTCTTTCTTTTTGGCATGAATGACATAAACTGAGCAAACAACAAACATACATGACTCCAATGAATTCTAATCCTCAGTGGTACTTGACATGATAGTTGTCTTTGATTCTCAAGTGTTGGTTCATTCTAATTATTCTATCGAGTGTCAGATGATGATTCATTTTGTACATGATTGCTCCTAATACTCTACTCGTGCACAGTTTCATTGCATTGTTCACCGAGTCCCTCACTAGAGGGACGGGGACGGTATATATATATGATTATTTCACCGAGTCCCTCACTAGAGGGTCGGGTACGGTATATATATGATATTTCACCGAGTCCCTCACTAGAGGGCCGTGTACGGATATATATAATTATTTCACCGAGTCCCTCACTAGAGAGCCGGGTATGGTATATATATGATTATTTCACTGAGTCCCTCACTAGAGAGCCGAGTACGGTATATATATGATTATTTCACCGAGTTCCTCACTGGAGGGCCAGGTACGGTATATTATATATGCATGACTCTTATCTCATAAGGCACAGATGCATTGGTATCTTGATTATCATACTCGTCTCCGGTTATCTTTTTACTCAGTCATGAGCTTCTTTATTGTACTTCATGATTTACATACTCAGTACATTTTCCGTACTGACCCCCTTTCTTCGGGGGCTGCGTTTCATGCCCGCAGGTACAAACGCTCAGTTTGATGATCCTCCAACCTAGGACTTCTATTCAGCTGCTTGGAGAGCTCTATTGTTCCGGAGCTTGAGTTATCTTGGTATAGATCCTTTGACATAGGCTTTGTTATACTCTTAGAGGTCTGTAGATATATGTGGGTTGTGTATATACGGTTTGGTCAGCTATATCGATGTAGTTTGTCTTGGATGTCCCCGTGTATAGTGGCAGCCTTGTTGGCTTGCATATTTGTTATGTTTTGGTTAGCTGTGGCTTCTCATGAGACAGGTTCTTTTTGATGTATGACATGATGAGTTCACAGCATGCTTTTACAGAGTGCCATATTATTTTCAATTTCAGTGTGATTATATCTAGCAGGTCGTATATCGGTGCCCAACTAGGGCACTAGTCATGGCCCATTGGTTTGGGTCGTGACAGATCTTCTATCAGTCCCAAATCTGCCAATGGTATCATTAAAGCGAGCCTTCATTTTAAAAATTCTCCAGTTCAAAAAGGAAAATTTAAAAGGGATTCTTTTGTGCCAAAGGCTGTTGAGGAAAGGAAAACTTGGTCCAGAGGTTCTTATGGAGTGCCAAGCACTTTTGTTAGTGAAAAAACCATCCCCAGACAATTGCTAGATTGGGAAATCTGTTCCACTTTGTTCTTCAATCTTAACCTTAGCAATACTCTGGACAACCTGCATAGGGAGAACATTTAGTAGTTTAGAAAAGTTCCAATTGTTATTGTTAAAGAAAGAGTTAACAGAGAGCTTAGCTGATCTTCCTATACCAGGGAAGATTTTTGCTAAAGCTCCTTTACCTGTCCAATTGTCCCACCAAAAGCTAGAGTCATCAAACTGGATCTTCCAAACAATGTGGTTCAATCTTAGCTCTAATTTTTACAAGACTTTTCCAAGTGTGTGAATCAGCCGAGATTGCAACTTTGATGGCAGAGTGAGCTCTCTTGCAGTATTTGCTTTGCAGCAAATTGGCCCAGAGGGACGGTCAGGCCTTAATCTCCACTATCTTTTCACTATGTGAGTATAGAGATATTCTCCATCTTCTTTATGTCAATACCACCTTCTTCTTTAGGTAGGCAAAGCTTGTCCCAAGATGATCAATGGTATTTGTTCTTATCAGCTTTGGATCCCCAAAGAAAATTAACAAAATGCCTTTCCATAAGAGTTAAAACTCCTTTGGGAGGATTCATAACATACATAATGTAAACAAGGAGAGATTGGAGCGCATATTTAATGAGAATGATCTTTTCCCAATGAGAAAGCATATTTCCTTGCCATCCATTTAATCTTTTATTATTTTGGAAAGCATGCCATCAAAGAGAGGGGCATTCTTCCTCCCAAAATAAATCAGGCAACCAAGATAAGTAAAAGGAAAATGTTTATCAATAAAACCTAAAACTTTTCCCATTCTATTAATCCTGTAAACCGAAGTGTTAGGAGAAGTGATAAAGAAACTTTTGTTGTTATTGATTTTTTGCCCAGAGGCCTTCTCATATCTTTTGATTTGATGCTTGATGAGTTTAATTATTGTTACCTCTACAAAAAATAACATGTCATTAGCATATGCAAGATGGTTAATGATAGGACCTTTGGATTTTATGGAGAAATGGTTAAAGTGATCATGCTGATTAAGACTATACAAGATGGTTAATGATAGGACTTTTGGAGTTTATGGGGAAAGGGTTAAAGTGATCATGCTGATTAAGACTATTCAGAGACCTAAACAGTACTTCACCACCAATAATACAAAGAGAGGGTAAAAGAGGATCACCTGGCTTATGTCCCTGAGTAGAAGTGAAGAAACCACTTCTGGTGCCATTCAGGATAATGGAATACCACACCCAGCAAGAAGATTACTGATAATATGGAGCAGATTATCAGAGAGTCCAAGTTTTTTCATGTCAGCCAATAAAAAATCCCAAGACATTTTATCATAGGCCTTAGCCATGTCAAGTTTGATAACCATATTACCCCCCCTATTTTAATTCTTAATACCATTAACTATTTCTTGAGCAAGGATGACATTTTTAGTGATCAACCTGCCTTTGACAAATCCACTTTGGTTTTCAGAAATGATCTTATCCAAGAGAGCGTTAAGTCTAATGGAAATGATTTTGCAAGAAAAGTTAGTAAGGCTAATAGGCCTGAGATAAGAGAAAATGGCATGAGGGGTTCATTTTAGGGATAAGTACCAAGCAAGTATGAGTGAAGTATTTAGTGAGCATTTTGCCCAGAAAAAAACTCTGGACAAAGTTTTTGACATCATTTCCAATAATGTCCCAGCATTTATGATAGAATGTGCCATTAAATCCATCAGGGCCAGCAGCATTGGCGGCATTCATACTAAAAACAACACTTTTAATTTCCTCATAATCTGGCACACATGCAAAGAGTGAATTATCATCATTAGTAATAATTCTAGGAATATAATCCACTGTATCAATGTCAGTAAAAGAGTAAGGTAAAGCGAAAAGATGTTTAAAGTGATGAAAAGCAGCATTGGCTATTCTCTCATCTCCCTGAATCCAATTATCATTATGGTTTTTAATTCTATGAATGAAAAGCTTCCTTCTTCTATCTCTGATAACACTGTGGAAGTATTTGGTGTTGCAGTCCCCTTCTTCAAACCAATCTACTTGAGATTTTTGTTTCAACATGATATCGTGCATACTCGTCCATCTGATATACTCAACTTGGCCTTTATTGAGGGTTTCTCTAGTAAGATCACTGTTTTGGTTAAGATCCTGTTCCTCCAGGTTGAGCATCTTATCTTGCCAGATCTTAACATGATCATTGAAATTTCCAACAGCTTCTCTGGACCAAGTGATAAGATCTTTGCTGAGAGTTTTGAGCTTAGGTTGAAGCCTCCCCATTGGATTTCCAATCACATTTGTGTTCCAGGATTGTTCATCCATCTGGAGAAAAAAAGGTTGACTTGTCCAGAAATCTAAAAATTTGAAATATTTGATGCCTTCTTGTTTCTCATGTTGGCATTTAATAAGGAGAGGTCTATGATCAGAACCTGTCCTCACTAAATGCTTAACTTGACAATTGTGAAAAAATTGAGCCTAATCATCATTGATAAAGATTTTGTCTAGCCTTTTCCAAATCCTTTTTCTTGGCTTTCTGTTGTTGCACCAAGTAAATTTAAGGCCTATAAATCCCAAATCATAAACTTTACAATCATCCATATAAGTGCTAAAATCAAAACTATTTCTCATCCTATGAGGTTTGCCACCTAATTTCTCATCAGGGTCTAGGATGTCACTGAAATCACCTCCAATGCACTAAGGCCTTTGTATTTCCTGTTGCACACTGATCAAGTTAGTCCATAGATCTTGTCTTTTTACTGAAGTGCATTTGGCATACACTGCAGTAATGTAGAGATCACATTTAGAAGGGCAATAGTGCTTTTTTATGGTAATTTGTTGATCCGAGTTGTCCACTATAGTAGTAGGATGATCTCTCGTGTAATGACCCACCTAATTATTATTGGACCTTACGTAGCCCATGTACAAAAACCCAGGGTATCGTCAAGAGATTAGTCCCCGGGGGAGTTTTAAGTACAATATTTACTCGTAGTTGAAATTAGTTAGGAATTAAAGAGTTGTAAGCCAGGGAAGTATGTCCCTGCTGAAGCGAGTAACTGACCGCCATAACAAGCCCACTGTAGCGGTGTATCAGTCCATTGCAGCAGTATGCGTGGACCAGAACCCGCGTTTAATGAACTTATTTCGGGATTTTACAACTTTTACCCACAAACCCCTCTCCCAGGATGTCATTAGGGTATTCCCAGAGTAAAACACTTGGAGACTAGGAAAAGGTGGCTGTCCAAACATCCTCCGGGTTGTCTTCCTTAAAGATTTCTATATCACGGGTCCAGGCTCCAAGATGGGATAGTAGATACTCCATGAACGTTCGTGAAAGCTGCTCGGAAACAAGGTAGGTTATGATTTAATTGAGTTAGACTTTGATTAGTAAATCGTATAAATGTTATAGAACTGACAGGATAAAGCAAGATTAGGTCTTCGAAAATCGAGTCCGAACGGATATTGTTTAGGTCAAGATGAATGCTGATTTCTGGGGGCATCATGCCATTAAGTAAATAAATAAAATAAGATGCGTAGTTAACATGTCAAAAGGGGAAGCAAGTAGTGGTTATGGTTTATTATTGATCCAGCTATAGGATGGGTATGTGCAATTACCAAATTATCCAATAGAGTCTTGTTGTACCATGGGTGGGGAAGGCCTATTCGTAAATCGTGGGTGTCCTAATTGAGTATTCATGTTGTCATTATTTTATGTATTGAGCATGCGGGAATCATTAGCATTTATTTCTTATTGATGCAGAGTGATTCCTTATTCATATTATTGACGAGTCGAGTTTGAGTCTAGGTATGGCCGGTGTACAATGACGTGTGTTCTTACTCTGTGCAACTTTGTAGAGTATCCCCATTTTTAGGAGGGTGACGTATTAAGTATTGTCGTGTCTCATGATAGGGTGAGTTGCATTGTTGATATTGATAAATTGTTCGTGAGTCTTAATATGACTTGTGGTGTGGTAATTTATGGTCATGGATATTGATTCTTGATTGTTCGCATTCCTTATTGATTGTGGAACGGAAATACATTGTGATGAGAAAGATAATGTAAAAATGAAAAGGCACATTTAGCAGGGGGTGAGGATGTGGCTTATTTATAGGCTCGTGATCCGAGGTTAGTTCCAGAGCGAGTAGTACATGGACACCATGGGTCCCCTGTAGGTTATGGCTAATGGGTCAAACATTACCATTTAGCAGGTGTGTACGGATACAATACCAACATTGATTGCATTTTACTTGTGTGCTTATATATTGTTGCGGAGGCCAGGGGCGGACCCACCGTATTAGGAGGGGGTCACGTGTCCCCACTAATATCGAGAATAATCTGTAAATATATGGTATTATATACCTTAAATAATGTATATGTATTTAAAAGGACCCTTGAGAGATATCCATTGCTTTGGTGCATTTGGTTATTGTGCCCCTTAGGTCCTTATGTGATACCTAGGTTTGAGTCTCGCTTGCAGCACCTTTATTTCTACTTTTTGTTGAGTTTGTTTTGTTTCCGTTCTAAACCTATTTTTGTTTCTTCAATTTTTGAAGTTCATACTTTATACTACTACTTTACCAATAACTTAGTATAATTATTAAGTTTTCAAAGTGTTGCACGCCAAACTTTCACATAATAAGTGACATATTTATATTAAGGCAGTGGTCATTGGTGCCCCTTCTGTGTCAAAATACTGGGTCTGCCTCTGCCGGAGGCTGAGCTAATCCCGATTTGATGACATATAGTTATGGTTCATTCTGGTAAGTTCCAATTGATTTACTCATGACTGTGAAAATGAGGCGTTGACAATTAGCCTCATGGTCTATTGATAAATAAAGAAAGATAAGTTGACCTGACCCCGTTAGTGTGGCTAAGTGTGGGGAGTATGTTGAATTGTTATCATTGATTCCATTGATTTACTATTCTTGTTTTATATTGATGAGTGGGTTGAGTTTAGTGTCCATTGTAGAGTAAGTGATTGAATGTGTCTAACCGCTAAACTTCAAATAGGTTAGAGTAAGGGAACTAAGGTAAGATTTAGTGGTCCCACCGTGTGTTGGTTGGTAGGAAGGTTGAGTTTTGCTCTGTACAAATTGATGTAATATGATTGGTCCAGAAGTCTGTCTTAATGTAATTGTTATTGTCTGTTGGCCCTTACTTTCTAGTGTTGTATTGATATTGTAATAGGACACGAGTATGTTTATGTTACACCCCGGAAAAATTTTCGTTCGCGCACAGTGAATCGACGGGCGAAGGACGATTACGAGTATCGAACTAGTGATGTCTTAATGATATTTAGGAGAAGAATTATAATGCCCCTTATGTTGGTAATTAAGTGCCCAGTAAGTTTCAAGAAGGACCCATAAGCCAAATATGGCCATAAGCCATCCAAAAGGGCGAGTTAAGGAAACATTTTCGGAGGATCTGGTTTGGAGGGGCCAAAACGCCATTGTAAAGTTGGAATTTGGGAAAAACACCACACGATGGAAGTTGTAGATAACTGAAAGATCTTTCTAACCATAGGTCGTGGGCCCTCACAGCATATCGGGATCAAAAGTTATGGCAACTCTACGACAGACCGTTTCGGGGAAAAATAATATCACCTTTCTGGCACACTCCGCAACACCACCTGCGGCTCGCGGACACGACCTGCGACCACGCCGTTTCATCGCAGATTGTGCCAGTGAGGGTCGGTCGTCTGGCGAGCTCCGCGACACAACCTGCGACTCGCGGAGCATGTCCGCGACTCGCGAAGTGTGTCGCATGTCGTGCCAGTCCAGAAAATTCTGGACCCCTTTTAAATGTACCCAACTCGTCCAAAAATCATTTTTTTCCATCTTGTTGGCTAAGGAAAGCTCTAGAACTCTCTCCAACATCCATCTATAAGAGATATCAAAAGAAAACCAAGATCAACAACATCAATTACATGAAATCAAGTGTGTAGATTCAAGTAAAGCTTATCTCCTTCAAGGAAATTCAAGAAAGAGTGAAGTAGGGTTTTGGTGCTAAAGAGGTATTCTCTTTCAAGGCTTGTTCAACCATCATCCAAGGTGAGTTTTATGATCATCCCATGTTGTTTAAGGTATTAGAAAGCTTAGATGCTTGAAATGTAGAAGAACATAAAAAAAAATGGGGTAATTTTGAGTGAATAGTGACACAATTGGATGATAGAGGGATTGAATCAAGGATGTTGGTATGTGGTGATTATGAACATGTTGGGAATGATGCTTAGGCTATGAAATGAGTTTTATGAATGCGGAAAATACGATAATGAGCTATAACCCTAAATGTGAGTTAATTGGAAGAAAATGGTGGATTTTGCTAAGTGCATATGAATGATGAGTGTTGATTGTGATATTGTGAGTAATATTGCGAATGTTGGGAGTTTATGTAGAACATGGGAGAAGTAGTATAAACAAAGGAAGTGCTGCCCAATTTTTCCTAGAAACTAACGACGCGTTCTCATAGTTATTTAGCTAATGTACCTCACATTCTTTAATGAAGGTGACGACGTGACATCGGAGGTGAACGAGTGACCGATAGCTTAGCTAAACAACAAAGGTATGTGAGGCTAGTCCTTCCTTCTAATGGCATGAATCTCTTAGCTTAAATCCCTATTCCTTTCATGAGCTCTCACCTTCTAAGAAGTTAAAAGCTTATGCCTATGAATGTCTATATGAGATAAGCTATACGATATGAGGATGTTATTCCTTGCCTACACTCACCTTATGTACTAGTCCTTTCAAGGTGAGGCAGAATGTCCATAATGGTTCCATAATGTAACCGGTGGATTACGACCTTACGTCACCCCGATAGAATAAAGTTGATCTTGAGCCGTATATACATATCATGATAAGATGAGTATTTTATGATGACCATATTATTATGAGCATTTTGCATTGAGCATGTCATGAGCATTTTACACCGTGCCTAGTTGGCCGGGCAGTCACCGCCAAGGCGGGCAGCTATACGGAGACACCATGACCTTCGGGCATGGGCAGACACCACTAGTGGGCGGCATGAGATGGTACCCCGGACGCGGGCTACTATTATTGATTATCATACCGTTCCGATATGAACGGGAAGCTTGTGTATGATGCATATATGCCATGATGATGAGTATGAGTAAGACAACATGCATTACTTCTTTTATGATCAGTAGTCAGATGCAGATGTTATGTTGATGCTTCTCTATATTATAGATGTATTCTTTCACTGTTTATGCCTCTCATACTCAGTAAAATGTTCGTACTGACGTCCTTTTTCTTTGGACGCTGTGTTCATGCCCACAGGTAGACAGGGAGGAGACATTGCTCCAGATTCTTAGAGTTGCCAGTTGATTGAAAGCCCTCCATTGATCCGGAGGTGCCTGTGATGATATTTTGTGTATAATTGTATATGTCGTTCCATAGAGGCTCGTAGATACTCGATGTGGGTTGTATGGTCTCATGGAAGGGTCATTTTATATGTATGTACATATATGTATTATTTTGCTAGCCTATAGGGCTCAAGTATATACAATGGTTTTGTTTCCAAATGAAAATGGTTTTCTTATAAATTAAGTATGAAGTGGATAATCGATTGATAAAGAGGCTAAGGAGTAGTCACACGAGTGGTGCTCGGTGGTTAGCACGGGTACCCGTCGCGGCCCCTAGCCGGGTCGTAACAGTTTAGGTCAGAACTGTTTAAGTATGGGTAGGAGTTAAAAAGGGTGTTGCGACTATACTTATCTGTTTGTTCTGTTTTATTTTATATCTTGTTGCGTGAACTAATCTTAGTCGTCCTATGATGTTTACCAGTACATGTAGTGTATTGATACTACTCTTGCTACTTCTTTCGGGGTGTTGGTGTGTTTAGGTTTCGCTTGATGGTTTCATTAGTGCAGCGGTGGATGTCTTCCTACAGCTTCTGTACATCTCATTCCGAAGGCGGAAGCTGTGTGTTTTATTTGTTATCTCGGTAATTTAGAAGCTCTTATACTGGTTCAGACTAGATCCCTAGGAAAGTGAAACTATTTTTATATAACTAAAGAAATACCCTTATTATGTTCATTCTATTTACTATTGCTGGTTGCATTCATTTTTTAAAATAATGTTACAAAGGGTTGGGTAGGTAAGGGTTCGCCTATCAGTTAGTAATATGGTAGGTGCCTGCACGATCCGTAATTTAGGTCGTGATAGTTGGTATCAGAGCCTAGGTTACCGTCTCACGAATACATGAGCAATGAGTAGTAGAGTCTCGTGGAGTGGTATGACGTCCGTACCCATCCACGGGAGGCTATGAGGCATCTAGGAAATTTTCCTTCTTTCTTTCTCATCGTGCTATCTCAGTGAGTTTCACCTCTAAGTAAAATCCAATTGGTATCTGGAGGATCTCAAATTGGTATCTCGACGATTCCAATTGGTATCTGGCAGTGCCGTCCTATCTATGATTGATGATTTTTTTTTGTGTGTTAATTTTATATACAATTAGTTTCCTGGGTTGTACGATCCTGTTGGACAGTAGAGAGACGCTCATTGGCCCTGATCCTTCGCCGCAGCGGCTCACCCACAGCCACAGTAGGTCCGTCGTAGCAGTACCTTGCCCGTTACAGTGGACTTTCGTGTTTCAGAGTCCTCGTGGATGTGAAGCCCTCATCGCCACAGTGGATGCGCTACAGCGGGAATCCAACTGCTGCAACGGTCAGAAAATTCCAGTTACCAGATTCCTTGCTACAAAAACTAAATAAATTCTCAACCTGTGAAAGTCATCCCAAACTCAAGAAAAGCCAGAAATTTTCGAGCACAACAATTTATAGAGACACCTAGCTCAACGAGGGCAAGGGCCATTCAGTACCAAACATTGTTATTCGAAAAACTAATGTAGAAAATAAAAGAAATTGTCTGAAATATCCAACCAAAACAAGATAAAACCATGTCTGAAAAACAAAGCCCTACAAGGGCAAGGGAAATCATGCTAAATAGGGGGGGGGGGGGGGGAGGAAGGACACTGGGCCACTCCTCTGCTGGTCGCCCCGTCACCTCCAGTACTGGAACTGCTGGAGTCATCACTATCGAGCCCGGACCCGCTCAGGAAGGAGAACTGTTGGGCATCTCATTTGGTCACCTTAGGCGGCTTGCCCTTGGGGTTCAAGGTCTTTAGGATGCCCTTCCGCATCTTCGCAAACAATTTGTCCCGAGATCGCCTTTTCTTCCTCTACTTGTCCAAGTATGGGCCTGGGCTAGAGAATCATACATAACTTGCAAGGTGCCTGCGGACTCCCGTATTTTGGTCTGCATCTCCAAGTAACCTTTCACCCTGTCTTGGGTGAAATAGCCAGCATTAGCACCAGCAGCGACAATTGAGGAACCGACCTCTATGGAAGGCCGTGTAAACCCCTCCACACTATTCCTCATGGCCACGAACTCGGCCGCCTTCTGCTCCAAGGGGCCCTGGGGCTGCGAAGGGCCAACACTATCTCCTTCTCCCTCATAACCCTCACTCTCCTCGTCATCCGAGTCTATCTTCCTCTTTTTTCTATGAGACTGCGAACCCTTCACCCTCAATGGGTCAAACTCCACATCGTACTCAAATGTCCGATCCGCAGGCTCGATAGGCATATTTTCCTGCCGGCAAAAGCGAGTGATAAGGGAGGGAGACATCAGACTTGGGCCAGACTTGGCCGAATAACTCCCCACTCTGCGATCATCTGCTTACCTACATTTACGGGCACACCATCCAGCATGCAAGCAATCACAAGGGTCCGGGGGTAGGTGACATCAATAGTGTTATTCGAAGGGTGAACCCTCCAGGTAACTAGGCCCAGCCACATTCGAGCATCGGTAGTGAAGTAAGTACTCTTGATCCCGGTCTGGCAAACGCCCCAAGTGACCTTACGCCTCTTGCTCTCCTTCACCAGCATATTCATCAACCAAGGCCATTACCGTCATGGTCCCTAGAAAGCATCTCTTCCTCAGGAGGATTGGGCAACCCATAAATTCCATTAATCATCTCCGTCCCGACTTTCACCGGGATGCCTTGAATTATGATCTCCGGGTCTGGAGAGGTCCAATCAACTGTGGGGAGCATGGTATAAAACTTACTGATCCAGTTGACATTATAATTTCCAGGGTCCCATACCAACTTGTTCCCCCCAATTTCCTATAGCTGGTTGTAGAATTTTAGGGCAAGATCCTCCACCCAGTCCATGATAAAGCCCTTCTCATGCAGCAGCCCCTCACTTTGTTGCTCCGTGTAGCCCTCGGCACTGAGGGCTAGCAAACCTAGCGTAAGTAGGAACTGTTGGTTGTTGTTGATCAGCCATAACGTGATAAGACTATATACCTATAGAAGGAAAATCGTGTTAGTCCAATGGTACACTAAGTTCAGGTAGCTATAGGGCATGTATAGCCAAGAAAAACCAACAAAACTCAACCTAGGTGGGAGAACTATCAGAAAACCATATTCTACCCGAGCAATCTTCACTACAGCGGTAGTATAGCCGTTGCAGCAAGGCCGCGCCCGCGCCGGTGAGGGTTCCGCAGCGAGAAAAACCCCTGTTCATAAAAAAAGGTGGCCTAAAATTTTAGCTAATTTTCTACATATTTTGGCATAGATCGGGTAATATGTTAGCATGCATGTTTTTTACACTCCATGAAACATCCATTTAACAACAAACAAACCCAAAATTTCAAGCATTATCAAAAACACTTTTACCAAATGCACCTACTACCCAAACAAGCCTTTTTCGTCATTTTCGAGCAGGTCTTAGTTAACCAGTGATGCTAAGACTTTCTGAACGTTGAAATAACATGCCATAATTCGAAATCTCCCTCTCTCAAGGAATAAAAAACCCTTGTCCCAAAATCCCCACATTCTACACTACCCAGCAACTTTAGCATGGAAATTTTTGTAATAATGGGGCCTAGCAGCCTTATAGAGAAGTAGAGGAGAGTACATACCTTGAGTTGGAAAAATATTGCAAGATGTTTCTCAAAGAAATTTAACCATTGCTGTTTTTCCCCAACATTTTCTGTCTTTTTCTTTGTGTTTTGAAGTGTAGGAGTGAAATGTAGCATATGGGAAGTTTAAAAAGGGGAAGAGGGGGAATATTAGGAGACTAAGGGAGTAAATGAGGGGATTAATCGCGGGGAGTTGAGAGGTTTTCGAAAAATGGAGAGTAGGAAGTGCGAAGGTGAAATATCACCTCCCCCGTTTTTAATTCTGCCTGAGTAGTTCCGCTGCAGCGGTACTCGATCGATCAGCTGCCGTGATACTGCTGTGGCGGGGAGCCAAACCACTGCAGCAGCCCACGTGGTAATCCAGTTCCTAGTTGCGGCAATGGTTCATGGTCCTGCCCTTTCCAACCATAGGGGTTTAAAATCACATATAGGTTCTAGGTCCCATGATTATTTCGACTTCGCGGACTAAGATTACTAAGTACGGTGCCTCGTCCCCTTTGAAGGTTAGCTGCTTTAGCCATGCATTTTCCTTGCGACAGAGGTATTGATACCCAGTGGCGAGTGAATTCGAGCACAGACTTAAAGACTTATGATGTGGCATGGGATGCGTAATTTTATAACGTTCCGTATAATATAACCTTGCGACCCAAATCCACCCGACGTCGTTCTGGGACAAACGGTTGTTTAATTGGTATCTGCTATTACAACCCGCTTGGTCGTTATTGGACCTTTTACAGCCCGTGTATGAAAACCCAGGGTGTCGTCATGAGATTAGTCCACGGGGGAGTTTTATGGGAAATATTTACTCGTAGTTAAAATTAGTTAGGATTTAAAGAGTTGTGAGCTCAAGGAGTATGTCCTCGCTACAGCGGTCAACTGACCGCCATAGCGAGCCCACTGTAGCGGTGGATCAGTCCGCTACAGCGGTATGTGTGGACCAGAACCCTCGTTTAATGGCCTTATTTTGGGATTTTACAACTTTTACCAACAAAACCCTCTTCTAAGCCGTCATTAGGGTATTCCTAAAGTAAAATATATGGGGACTAGGAAAAGGTGGCTCTCTAAACATCTTTTGGGTTATCTTCCTTAAATATTTCTCTATCACGAATCCCGACTCCAAGACAGGATGGTAGATACTCCATGAATGTTCGTGAAAGTTGCTTGGCGACGAGGTATTTTATGGGTTACTAGAGTTGGACTTGGATTAGTAAATCGTATATATGTTATAGAATTGACGGGAAAAAACATGATTTGGTTTTCGGACACGGAGTCCGGATGGACATTGTTTAGGTTAAGATGAATGCTAATTTCTGGGGGCGTCGCGCCATTAAATGCATAGTTAATATGTCAAAAGGGGAAGCAAGTATTAGTTATAGTTTGTTATTGATCCAGCTAGAGGGTGGGTATATACAATTACAAAATTGGCCAATTGATTCTTGTTTTACCATGGGTGGGGAAGAACTATCCCTAAATCGTGGGTGTCCTCATTGAGTATTCATGTTGTCATTATTTTATGTATTGAGCATGCGGGAATTGTTAGTATTTACTTCTTATTGATGCAGAGTGATTCCTTATTCGTATTATTGACGAGTCGAGTTTGAGTCTAGGTATGGCTGGTGCATGATGATGATGTGTGTTCTTACTATATGCAGCTTCGTAGAGTATCCCCATTTTTAGAAAGGTGACGTATTAAGTCTTATCGTGTCTCGTGATAGGGTGAGTTGCATTCTTGATATTGATAGATTAATTCGTGAGTCTTGATATGACTTGTGGTGTCATAATTTATGGTCATGGATATTGATTCTTAATTGTTCTCATTCCTTATTGATTGTGGAACGGAAATACATTGTGATCAGAAAGATAATATAAAAATAAAAAGGCATATCTTACTGGGGGTGAGGATGTGGCCTAGTTATGGGCTCGTGATCTGAAGTTTGTTCCGAAGGGAGTGGTACATGGATACCATGGGTCCCCTGCAATTCATGGCTAATGGGTCAAACTTTACCATTTAGCATGTGTGTACGGATACGATACTAACATTGATTACATTTTACTTGTGTGTTCATATATTTTGGCGGAGGCAAAACTGATCCCGATTTGATGATATTTAGTTATGGTTCATTCTGGTAAGTTCCAATTGATTTACTCATGACTGTGAAAATGTGGCTTTGAAAATTAGCCTCATGGTCCGTTGATAAATAAAGAAAGATAAGTTGACCTGACCCCGTTAGTGTGGCTAAGTGGCGGGAGTATGTTAATTAGTTATCGTTGATTACATTGATTTATTGTTTTTGTTTGATCTTGATGAGTGGGTTGAGTTTGCTGTCCATTGTGTAGTAAGTGTTCGAATGAGTCTAACTGCTAAACTTCGTTAGAGTAAGGGAAATAAGGTACGAATTAGTGGTCCCACCATGTGTCGGTTGGTAGGAAGGCTGAGTTTTGTTCTGTAGAAATTGATGTAGTATGATTGGTTCAGAAGTCTGTCTTAATGTAATTGTTGTTGTCTGTTGGTCCTTACTTTCTAATGTTGCATTGACATGGTAATGGGACACGAGTATGTTTAGGTCAGAACTGTTTAAATATGGGTAGGTGTTAAAAAGGGTGTTGCGACTATATTCATCTGTTTATTCTGTTTGATTTTATATGATGTTGCGTGAACTGATCTTAGTCGATCTATGATGCTTACCAGTATGTGTGGTGTACTGATACTGCTCTTGCTACATCTTTCGGGGTGTAGGTGTGTCTCAGGTTTTGCTTGAAGGTTTCATTAGTGCAGCAGCAGATGTTTTCCTATGGCTTCTGTACATCTTATTCCGAAGGCGGAAGCTGTGTATTTTATTTGTTATCTCTCTGTACTTTAGAAGCTCTTGTACTGGTTTAGACTATATCCTTGGGAAAGTGAAACTGTTTTTTAATATAATTAAATAAAAACCCTTGTAATGTTCATTCTATTTACTATTGCCAGTTGCATTCATTTTCAAAAACAACGTTACAAAGGGGTTGGATTGGAAAGGGTTCGCCTACCCGATAGTAAATTGGTAGGTGCCGCACGATCCGTGATTTGGGTCGTGACATCTCGAAATTGATGGAATTTCGAAAATGGTCTGTTTACCCAAAAGTTAACTATCGGTCAACCGTTTTTAGCTTTAAGGCTCTATTTCACAGAAGTCAACATAAATCTCTCCCAATTACCTCGAGAACTGTGCCACCCATTCTTGCAAGTGAAAATTGTATCAACAGGGCTTGGCGAAGGGTCAACGGGGGTAAATGGGTCAAAGAACCATTACGATTGAACGGGTCGTTACAGATTCGAAAATGAAATCCAAGCCATTGCCATCGAAGTCTCCTCATCAACCTTAAATTTCGAGTCATCTATCAGTGGTCTTATTTGATATGACAAACCATATCTAGAATTGATATAATATGGCCCTTTTGATGACAGATTAATAAAATCCTCCTTCAGATTAAGTCTGATCAACACATCACGGGCTCTAAAAAATCCCACTTGATATACATCTTTCATACCACATTGAGTCTGTATAATCGTTCGTAGTTCCTCCAATTTTGGCCAGCCCTATGAGAACTTACCAATCACAACATATTTTAAGTTCTCAATTTCATCCATTCTTTTCACTTCTACCTTGTACATATTGAATCTTCTTTTCTAGAATTGGTTCTATTTGGTTCTTTCGTGTGAATTCATAATGGTTGCAAAGAAGTGGCATAAGCAATTGCATTCATCACATGGGTAGGGTTAGTAATAGGGGTTTGGTTAGGATGTGTACTGTTGAGTGGATTATTATGGGAATTGTTTTGTGTGGCTACTGCATGGGATGGTAAACACGAAAATTGATCGATAGGTAATTGTGATCCCGCCGATCCAGCCACCATGGAGGGCTAGCCGGCGGTGTTAGCTTCCATATTGTGATACTATGATAGTTCTAGGGTTTGCATGAGTTTCAGAGCTAAGAGCCTTTTTTTCAAAATGATGTTTTCTTTAAGAATATGTTAGCATGAATCTTCAATCAAAATTCATTAACAATATCAAAATCATATATTTGAATTTCCTAGTGAAGAATAATGGTATTTTTCTATTCTTTTCTTCTGATTTTTTGATTGACGATAATAAAAAAACTCAAGTGGCTATTTAATATATAGGAATAATCACTAGTCCAAGATCTGAAAGGTAGACACTAAAAAAATGTACAATATTAAGAATTAGATCTCATACACCAATAAATTAATATCAATTAAGCATCTAAGATATGAATATCCTTAAGAGATTGATAACTCTTGCTAATTCTCGGCAAAGTAATTTAGCAATTCAAAAACACTCACTAATTAACAATAATTAACTTTTTGATCAAACGCAATAAATCATTAAAGCAATAAGGATAAACTCATAGATGCAAAAAATCATAAACACCATGTCTTCGACCATTGCAATCTAAGGGGAATCGTACTAGGGAATTAACTATTTAGAGGATAGCTAATTTGTTACATAAGTTCCCAAAAAATAAATTAGTGGCATAGCCACTTTTGATTAAGTTCTGCTCTGGCCCAAGTATTAGTGCTATCACACTCAACGGTGTGCGACCGCATTGTGTTAGCACTTCCTCCTCTTGCAAGATTACGCCTTTCGCTTCACGATTGCGCTATTCTGTTTGGTATTCTTGGGTAAAACTTACCCACATCGGGTGTTTTCACTAAATCAATAGATGCATGACATGTGTTTTAATATATACAACAATCACATAATCATGATTAATTAATGTATTCATTTGTAGACAGTCTAGATTTGAAAAGGATTCTACAACATGAGTTCAATCCATTTTCAAATTCTAAAGTCAATTAGGGTTTTTGGAGGCTACTCCACCCTAAACCCTACATCATGCCTATAAAAGGGGACACAATTCCCATGAAAAGACATCTCGAATATCCTATAAACACTTGGATAATTACAAAGATATCAAAACGGACATCAAATGTCCTATAAACACTTGGATATTCACAAAGAGATCAAAATACATCTCGAAAATTCCATAAACTCGTGGAATATTCACAAAGAGATCCAGCTATGATCGGGCTTGTTACACCTTGGAAATTTCGTGACGTTTACCTTATGAGAAAACCAACGCAAGCCTAAAGTGTACATGAAGGCCCTATAAGGTTAAGAAAGGTATTTGATAATTTTAAGTGTATACCTTAAGGTTTCAGAGTGATATGAAGTGTTGTAGAATTTGAGTTATGCATTGCTTAGCATTACCTTGAGGGGAAATCTATAAGGCCCCTTAGGTGGTTAATGATGTTTTATACAAGTGCCAAGAGGGTTCCATAAGGATTGGAGTTTAAACGAATCAAAAAGAACGCGATTTGTGAAACCGGAGAATGCTGGGCCGCATAATGGCCACAAAATCTCCATTTTGGGAGATCTCACTGCCCAACATCATCCTTAAGCTGAGTATGGACTATGCGGCCCTCAGTATGCTAGGCCCCGTATTCATCGCAAAGTGGAGTGGGGGGGGGGGGGGGGGTTGATTTTACCACCTTTTTAAATCCCAAACGACCCCAACTTCATTTTCAACTTTCTACACTTATTTTCCCACCTTTCTAGAGTCTTCCTAAGAGTTCTTGAAGGTTCCCAATCACTCCACACCTTTCCATATCTTCTAAAAAGAGAATCAACATCAACACCTCAGATAAATCCATGGAGAGTGATGGTTCTTGCTTTCTTTCAAAGTTGTGGTGAAATTGGTCTTGAAGAGAGAGTTGAGTAAGGTTAGATTATACTACTAAAAGGTATTTTCTCTATCCTACTCTTATGTTTGAGTTGAAGTAAAGGTTTAGTACTCCTTAGAAAGGAAAAGAATTAAAGTGGAGAAGCTATGAGTGTTGTAATGAAGAAGATGATTATGAGGTGAACTCGAAAAGGGGATTTTGGTTAAATTTGAGATTAAATTGAATATAATTCCTTGATTATGATATTATGGATGTTGTTATTTTTGTCTGGGAGCTTTTTGATAATACGCTGGAAGTTAATGAAATGGGGGAACTGCTGCCCAAATTCCGTTAGCCTTTTAGTTGCTCTAGTTTGAACTTAAGCATGTTTTCAAGACTTAACCTTGTCATGAACCCTCTTGAATGTAGATTTTGCGGGCTTGGGAGGAAACGCTAGTAGTTAAAGAGACGTGAAGGTATGTAAGGCTAACCTTTTTCTTTCTAAAGGCATGATTCCATAGTGGTGAACCTCCGCATGATATCTACAATATTCTTATTCCTAGAAACGCTAGAAGCCCATAATTTTCATAATTCTTACGATATTGTTGATAATGATCTTTGTGATGATAATGATGACGATTATGATGATGATTCCAATTCTAAAAATGCCAAAGTTTGAAGTTTGTAATGTTCTCATGGTATTATTGAGTTTCTTTCATGGTTATTGATTTTATTATTGTTGTTGATCTCACCTTATGGTAATTGTTCTTTCAAGGTGGGATATAGCGTTGGTGATGATTCCATATTGATAATCGGAGGTTACCGACCTTACGTCACTTCGATAAATATGTAACTTTTACTGGGCTCTCATGCATGCCTACTATATATGGATCGGGTTGCACGTTCAGCATCACTAATATATATATATATATATATATATATATGGACCGGGCTGCATAAACTGCAACAATATCTATATATCGATCGGGCTGCACGTTTGCAGCAATATATATAATGATGATATAATATATGGATTGAGCTGCACATTCCGCAGCATATATGGATGTTGTTTTGAAAAAATAAATGAAGCATGCATGATATCTGCCTTGAGAGGCAATCAAATATACATGTTATCTCTTTATCTCATGTTCGTCATATCTTTATTTTGTTGTTGTTCACGCTTTACATACTCAGTACATTATCCGTACTGACATGCCTATAGGTAGGTAGGGAGACGGATCAGATCCCTAGGAGCTTCATCCGCGGAGTCTCAGGGGTGCTTCATTTGCTTCGGAGCTGCAATCTATTGGTATTACTCTTTTGTGTACATGATTGGGCATGGCGGGGTTCTGTCCCATCTTTATGACTTTTAGCATTCTGTATAGAGGCTCGCAGACATATGTGTATGCGTATAGTTAGATGTCTCATAACCTCATCGGTTTATATCTTGTACATCATTTTTGCAGCCTTATGGGCTTGTATTTATGTATATGAGGCGGAGTTGATGTTTATCATGTAGATGAGTTTTATTTGAGAATTGATGCCCGTACACACTATGCTAATGGTGAGTTAGATATGTGGTCCACCGAGATACGATTAAGAAGCATGCTAGGTGGTGCTCGGTAGGCTAGCTCTGGGTACCCCTCATGGCCTTCGGGTTGGGTCGTAACAGGGGTTTTCTTGACAATCAAATACTTCAAGAAGATCTTTAAAATTCTTTCATGGAGATCAAATAATTAAATCCATAGGAGGTTCACATCATCCTAATTCGAGAAACACGTTGCTTAAGTGCTCGAATCACGGAGAGAATTGTCATGCCCCGAACCATGGCCTGGGCGTAACACAGAACCTGGTTAATGATATGCTTTGACCGAGTGAACCATATGAATTGCTGAATCAACATGGGGTATATATTGAGATGGAATTTAAAACATGAAATCATATGAGTAAACATCGAAGTCTAAGTATAATACTGAAAATACTATCTGAAAGCATGATGTGGAAGAGATCTGATAACATAATCAGTACTGAGCCAACACTGGCTACACGACTCTGAACACCTGCAATGATATGATAGACTAGTCTATGATATCTCTGACACAAGTCTGAATGCTAAACTGTTTACCGGGACAAGTCCCCTGGCATACCTCTACTGCATGACATGACATAACATAATGACAACTCCCCCAATTAAATTGGGGCTCACCAATAGTTGGTATGTGAGAATCCTAGCAAGCAAATCTGTCATCTTGTAAATCAACGCCTGCATCGTGAAACACAAGCTCCGAGCAAAAGGGACAATAGTACATTTGAATGGTACTGGTATGTAGAACAACTGAATGAATAAACATGGCAAATGAAATAATAAAGCTGAAACTGAAACTGAAACTGTAAGCAGAACATGAACATGAAAATAATCTGACTTGAATATAAAATAACATGAGCAAAACATTATTAAATAGGAGAGCTTTAGTACAACTGACATGTAACCACCACGTGAGCATGTGGCATCCGAGCTCTGCCCGATCAGCTTAGCTGTGATACCTTGTCGGGATATAAGACATGAACGTGACATGAATGGATCCATAAAATAACCCGCAGTGGGTAAACATAAAGGAATCATCCTAACTGGGCGGAGCGATCCTTGTCCTATGTTGGCATACGTAGTTTCAGGTATTAAATCCTCTCGGTAATTGTGCAACTCCCAAATCATGAACATGAATATAGTTGGCTTAGAAGCCCATGGATTTCATAAACATGACTTGTAGACATGATATGTAAGTATAATATAACATGAATATAGTTTTCATGAGACATGGAAATCATGGAGGATTCACGAAGTAATTCTATCGTAGTTCATAAATACTTGCGTTGCATGCTTGAAACTCATGGAATCGATATTATGAGCATTCATGGATTACGTCCAGGGTTCATGGCATTTGGAATGATAAATTATGAACACAAACAAAGAGATTATAACTTAGCTATAACATGGTTTAGCTATAACGTGGTTTGGTATTTTCATGGACTAGGGCAGTTATAGGAGATCATGGAAGAATCATGGCATGGGGAAGAACAATGATGTTCAAGCATGTGAGAAGCCCTACATACCTTAATTTCTCCAAAAACTTGAGAAAATTCTGAATCTTTGAAAAGAATTCCAAAAGCTTGAATCATGAACCTTTTCATGGGTTTTCTTGAAAACCTTATGTTAGTAATAATGGATTTTCACTTAGAATTCATATGTTGATGTTGGGAGTTGACGTAAGCCTCTTTCACGTGAAGTGTTTCCAAACGTCAATAATACATTCACAATATCATAACAATAGTCTTTATTCATCCACATTATCCATATCTCTCAATTCACTTCCAATTATCCATATCCATGGTCATAACACACATTTACATTCATTCATATACAATGTCTATCCCATATTCTTAACATCATTTATAACATATCCATATCACAACACATCAATAATCGTGACTCAATTCAAGCTATTACTCAAAATGGCACTATTTCCACATTCATGACCCATTTTTCTATATCCTTCTACAATCCAAGTGTTTCAACTTTCAAATACCTTAAATAACATGTAAATACCATAAATCTTACCTTAGATGGTGTAGGGATGAACCTTGGGTGAAAACACCCCACTTGAGCAAAACCTTAGTTTCACCTTCACTTGGATTCCTTGCCTTGGATGAACTTTAATGGGTTTCTTACACTTGATTCACTTAGATTTATGTTATTGATCACTAATATCTCTTGAATTCTTGTGGGAGAAGTGTATAGAGATGTTTTAGAGAGAAGGGGTGTGAAAGGAAATGAAATGAAATAAGACTTGGATCCCTTATTAAATATACCAAATCTGTCCCGACCAGTTCTACGGACCAATATACGGTCCGTATAAATTATACAGACCGTATGTCTGGCTGTAGATTTGTTCCAGAGAGGGGTGCCAATATGGACTGATTTTACGGTCCAACATACGGTCCGTATGTTTTATACGGCCAGTATGTTTGGCCGTATAATCCCAATTTTCTAAAGTTCATTCTCGTCGACTCGTTTGATCTCCAATCCTTATGGAACCTTCTTAGCACTTGTCTATCACCTCATTAACAATCTAAGGGATGTTATAACTCTTCTCCAAAGAATTATTAAATCCTCGTTAACTTGTTACTCGTAATTCCTTTTCGATACCTATCGTATGCCTTGCCTTCTCTTGGCAAACTTTCTTCCCCTATCTCGCACGTCTTTGAAATCTTAACTAGGGTCATCAAATGTCATTCCTTACTTATCGAATTACCATATACTTCGTGCTCCTAGTTAGTCTATTCACTGTGCATCAACGGAAAAATTTCCGAGGTGTAACATTCTCTCCCCCCTTAAGAACATTCGTCCTCAAATGTTAAGTCGTCGGGGATTCTATAAAAATTTTGCCAGAGTCTCCCCTATAATATGGCACTAACATCCTGTCACAATAGCCCATAATAACAATGCCTCACAGGACCACAACATAATAGCAATAGAATTTGGCCACACACGACCCAAATGCATAAAAAGAAAACATACATACCTTATGATCTTGATGTCTCGACTTGGATTTCTTCTAGGGGCTGAAATAATTGTGGGTACTTGGATCTCATAATTTCTTCTGCTTCCCGTGTCATTTCTTCTCGTTTATTATTTCTCCATAAAACCTTAACTGAGGCTACTTCTTTGTTTCTATGCCTCCGTACTTGCCTATCTAGTATGGCAATGGGTACCTCTTCATAAGTCAACTTTTCTGTCACTTGAACATCATTCACTGGCACGATCCTAGTAGGATCTCCAACACATTTACGAAGCATCGAGACATGAAAAACTGGGTGAACTGACTCTAAATCAGGAGGTAGATCTAACTCATAGGCCACTTTGCCCACTTTGCGCACAATCTCATAAGGGCCAATGTATCAAGGACTGAGCTTCCCCTTTTTGTCAAATCTCATTACACCCTTCATTGGTGACACTTTCAATAATACCCAATCTTTCACTTGGAATTCTAAGTCCCTTCGACGATTATCCGCATAGGACTTTTGACGACTTTGGGCTACTAGTAACCGATCTTGTATGAGCTTAACTTTCTATATGGCTTGCTGGACCAAGTCTGGCCCTATCAATTTAGTCTCTCCTACCTCGAACCACCCAATTGGGGATCTACACTTTCGCCCATATAAAGCCTCATATGGTGCCATTTGGATGCTAGAATGATAACTATTGTTATAAGCAAATTCAATGAGTGGTAAGTGATCATCTCAATTACCTCCAAAATCTATCATACATGCCCGCAACATATCCTCAAGAGTCTGAATGGTACGCTCATCTTGTCCATCAGTCTGTGGGTGAAATGTCGTGCTAAGGCTCACTCGGGTCCCTAAACCCTTTTGGAAGGACTTCCAAAAATTAGTTGTAAACTGAGTCCCTCTATCAGAGATAATAGATGCTGGGACACCATGGAGTCGCACTATCTGTTTAACGTAAAGCTTTGCATAATCTTCCGCCACATATGTCATTCTGACTGGTAAGAAATGAGCAGACTTCGTGAGTCTATCCACAATCACCCATATAGAATCATACTTACATCGAGAACGGGGTAAGCCTATAATGAAGTCCATGTTAATTACTTCCCACTTCCAAGTTGGAATTTCTATAGCTTGCAACAATCCGCCCGTCTTTTGGTGCTCGATTTTCACTTGTTGACAGTTGGGACATTGAGCTACGAATTCCACTATATCTTTCTTCATCCCATTCCACCAATATATAGACTTAAGATCATGGTACATTTTCGTCGCTCCAGGGTGAACATATAACGGGAACAATGAGCTTCTCCCAATATTTGGTGGCGTAAACCTGCCACATCAGGAACACATAATTTTCCTCGACATCGGAGAACTTCGTCTCCTACAATCTCAAATGATGACTTCTCCTTCTGAGGGAGGGTATCTCTGTAATGCATTAGCATGGGATCTTCGTATTGTCGCTCTTTCACTTCCGGTACTAGTGATGAGACTGATGAATTCTGAATGGTAGTTCCCCTGCTACCTGAGTCCACTACTCGAAATCCTAGGCTAGCTAACTGCTGGAGCTCACGAGCCATTTCTCTCTTCTCTGGTCGTACATCATACAAATTTCCCATAGATCTATGACTAAGAGCATCAGCCACAACATTTGCCTTTCCGGGGTGATATAAGATATCAATATCATAATCTTTTAGCAATTCCAACCATCGTCGTTGCCGCAAATTCAACTCTTTCTGCTTGAAGATATACTGAAGGCTCTTATGATTTGTATAAATATCCACATGGACACCATATAAATAATGTCTCCACATATTCAAAGCATGAATCGCCGCAGCCAATTCTAGATCATGGGTTGGATAATTTTTCTCATGTTTCTGTAATTGCCTTGAAGTATACGCAATCACCTTACCATGTTGCATCAATACACAGCCTAGCCTAATGCCTAAAGCATCGCAATAAACAACATATCCTTCCATTCCCTCTGGAAGTGTCAGGACTGGGGCGGAAGTCAATCTATCATTTAACTCTTGGAAACTACGTTTACAAGCATCTGTCCATTGAAACTTAGCTGAAATCTGGGTTAGCTTTGTGAGTGGTGCAGAAATAGAAGAAAAACCTTCAACAAATCTCCTGTAATAACCTGCTAAGCCCAGAAAGTTACGAACCTCCGTAGGAGTTGTGGGCCTTGGCCAAGTCTTCACGGCCCCAATCTTTTGGCTATCTACCTGAATACCATCGGCTGAAACGATGTGCCCCAAAAATGTCACTGAGTTTAACTAAAACTCACACTTAGAAATTTTGGCAAATAACTCTCGTGTTTGAAGAACTCTAAGGACAGTACACAAATGTTCCGCATGTTCTGCCTCGGATCTAGAATACACCAAGATATCATCGATGAATACAATCACAAATAGATCTAGGAAGGGCCTGAACACATTGTTCATCAAATCCATAAATACTGCCGGTGCATTAGTTAGCCCAAATGACATTACCCGAAACTCAAAATGACCATACCTTGTTCTGAAGGCTGTCTTAGGGATATCTTTCTCCCTAACTCTCACTTGATGATACCCGGGCCTCAAATCTATCTTTGAAAACCATTTGGCACCTTGTAATTGATCAAATAAGTCATCAATCCTCGGAAGAGGATATTTGTTCTTAATCGTAACCTTGTTCAATTGCCGATAGTCAATGCACATTCTCAAGGAGCCATCTTTCTTTCGGACAAACAATACGGGTGCTCCCCACGGGGATGAACTAGGCCTAATAAAGCCTTTCTCAAGCAAGTCTTTCAATTGCTCCTTTAATTCTTTCAATTCTGCGGGAGCCATTCTATAAGGAGGAATAGATATAGGCTTGGTGTCTAGCAACACATCAATAGAAAAATCAATCTCCCGCTCGGGAGGAAGGCCTGGAAGCTCTTTCGGGAACACATCCGGAAACTCATTTACTACAGGAACTGACTGAAGAGTCGGCGGTTCAGCTTCTACATCTTGAACCCGAGCTAGATGATAAATGCATCCTTTCGTGATCATTTTCCTTGCCTTTAGATAGGAAATAAACCTACCTTTTGGTGACGCAGTATCCTCTTTCCATTCTACAACTGGTTCTCCCGAAAATTGGAAACGAACCATTTTCATTCTACAATCAACATTGGCATAGCAAGAAGCCAACCAATCCATGCCCATAATAACATCAAAGTCTACCATTTTTAACTCATGCAAGTCAATCATAGTACGACGGTCACAAACCATAACTATACAGTTCCTATACACTCGGCTAGCTATTACCGATTCACCAACGGGTGTAGACACCTCAAAAGGTTTGATCGACTCCGGTTCGACTCTAAACCGGCCCGTAATATACGGAGTAACATATGACAATGTGGAGCCCGGATCTATCAAAGAATATCCATCATGAGAAAATACTGATAATATACCTATGACCACATCAGGAGAAGACTCAAGATCTTGGCGTCCAGCCAAAGCATAAATACGGTCCTGAGGACCGCTAGAACTGGGGACTCTCCCTCTGCCTCTACCATGGCCGACTGGCGCATGTGAACCTTGCCCCATAGGGCATACAGATGATGAAGATCCGACTACCGACCCTGAAGTCTGGGTCCTACCTCTACCACCAACTGAGGGGCAATCACGCATAATATGGCCTGGTCGACCACATGAATAGCAAACCTCTGAACCTGATCAGCACTGACCCTAATGTAACTTCCCAAACTGGGAACATCGTGGTATGGGTGGCCTCGCTTGACCCGAATCACCTCTGAACTGAGATCCCCAAAAACTCTGGCTCGACCCGAAACGAGTAGATCTATCGAATCTCTAGCCTGAAAACTGTGGAGGCGCACTAGTCATAGAAAGGCCTGAATTCCTAGAAAACTGTTGTGTGTGCCCGCCTCTAAACTCACTCATCGGACCCAAAGATCTAGCCCTCTTGCTATGTCCCCTATCATGCTCACGCTCACTTATTTGTTGTTGTAGGCTTTCTTCTTAATTCTGAGCATGGGCCTGAATGTGTGAAATATCCATGTTGTCCTGAAGAGACGCGGTCAAGTACCTATCTATCAAATGTGGCCCTAGGCCTTTCACAAATCGGTGCACTCGGTCACCCGTATCCGCTACCATGGCCGAAGCATACCTGGCCAAAGAATTGAAGCAGAGACTATACTCTAGAGCACTCATGTTTCCTTGCCTCAAATTCAAGAACTTATCGGCTCTGGCTCGCCGAACTTCTGGAGGCAAATAATGTCGGAGGAAAGCATCAACAAACTCTTGCCATACCGGGGGAAGCGCATTGGCTCCCCGTGAAGCCGTCCAAACTGTGTACCAATGAACCGCAACATCCCTCAATCTATAGGATGCTAAATCCACCGATTCGGTGTCCGAAGCATGTATCAAGCGCAGCGTCCTCAACATTCCATCAATAAAATTCTGAGGGTCCTCATCCGACTTTGATCCAAAGAATTCCGGAGGGTTCAAGCTAATGAAGTCACGGGCCCTTGCACTAACAACCCTATCATCTTGCCCCGTACTTTGCCGCTGAGTCTGGGCAGCAACCAATTGAGTAAGCAAATGAATGACCACTTTTACATCTTGGCCTGAAGCATCCGGTGGAGGAGCCGGAGGTACTGGAGATGGGGCTGAGGCTCCCTCACGCTCCTCAGAAATAGGCACTGACTGGGAGGATTGAGATTGAGCCGCATTCTGGGACTCACTTTCCTCTACAACTGCTAGCGGTGCTCTTTCAGCCCGCTTTTCTGCCACTGTCTTGACTTTTTGGGCTGCCGTAGCCTTTCTCTTTACAGGCATCTCTGAAATACACAACACACGGTTAAGGAGAAGGAAGTTCTTATATCATAGCTCTATCACACGATGTTGTGAAGAAAGAAGGTCAATCATTCCTAAAAATGCCCGCAGCCTCTTGTTTATAAGTGTGGCGCGCAACACACCCATAACCAAGACTCTACTGGACACGACTCGTAGACACACCCTAGGACAGAACTGCTCTAATACCACTTTTGTCACGACCCAACCGGAGGGCCGCGACGGGCACCCGGTGCTAGCCCACCCAGACGCCCCTTAGCATACCTTTACATTCACATCTATGTGACCTACATATTAAATCATACATTCTATCCATCAATACTACTAATCCCATTGGATGACCAACACATTTATATCATCATTTGCAACTATGCCCATATCAATGTACATAAGCCGACGAGGCTAACAAAATAATATCCAAAATATAAGCCGACAAGGCCAAACACATCTAACCATATACACATGTCTACGAGCCTCTAAGGAGAGTATGTCATATCATATAGGCGGGACAGGACCCCGCTATGCCCATGACTATGTACACAAAAGAATAAGTACCAAAAGCTATAGCTCCGAATGAAATTGAGCTCTGCTATGTAGTCCCTGAGAGATATAGCTATGGATCAAGCCTATCTCCCTGGCCACCTGCGGGCATGACGCAACGTCTACAAACAAAAGGACGTCAGTACGAAGAATGTACTGAGTGTGTAAAGCATGATCAATATCAATATAGAAGCATGATAAGCAACATAAGAAGTGGCATAAAATGGCAGATAGTAATATCATCGTCATAAGCCCTTACTTGCCTTTCATAGGGACTTTCCATTTTCAGTGCGTGATTGTGTACATACATCCATATCCGTATCCGTATTCATATCCGTACTTATTTACATTCATATCCATAATCGTATTCATATACATATTCTTATTCGTATTTGTATCATGTCTGTATTCATACTCATATCTATATCATATACATATCCATATCATATACACAACATTTACATAGCATACCCGACCACGAAGGTTCGGTTTTTTACATACCTGACCATGGCTAGGCTCGGTGATCATACATTCCTGGCCAACCAAGGCTCAGTGTTACACATACTTAGCCCTACCAAGGCTCAGTGTTATCTGTATCCATTGCAGTGGTGCGGGCATCGTCATATACATATATATATATATATATATTCTACCCGGCCATATAAGCTCGGGGTTTCATAATAGCCATACATAAGCACACATACATATAAGCTCATAGGCATCTTTAGCATTATCACTACTATCATCGTCATCATTATCGTTATCGCTATTATCGTCGTCATCATTATCATCATTACCATTATCGTCGTCATCATTATCATCGTTCATTACGTCTATCCTTATAGGATTATTTGTCATATGAGGAGTTTAGTACAATCGTAATACATATCAAGAATTATAAGCTTTGTAGCTTTTTGAAGTAGAATCATTTGGAGAGCATCATAGGCTCATAGAAACATAGATGTTTGTCCAAATAACTATGCCTTATGAAAGAAGGGTTAGCCTTACATACCTTCCCGTTCAACTATTCTACACTTGTACGTTCTCCTTCCATGCTCACGTTTCTACCTTCATTAGAGTCATACTATCATTAGAAATCGATGGCTAGCATATACGACTAATACTAGAGAAAATTGGATAGCATCTCCTTTATTTATACGACTTCCTCCATATCATATATCAACTCCCAAATGTCAATAATACATTCACAATATCATAACAATAGTCTTTATTCATCCACATTATCCATATCTCTCGATTCACTTCCAATTATCCATATCCATGGTCATAACACACATTTACATTCATTCATATACAATGTCTATCCCATGTTATTAACATCATTTATAACATATCCATATCACAACACATCAAGAATCGTGACTCAATTCAAGTTATTACTCAAAATGGCACTATTTCCACATTCATGACCCATTTTTCTATGTCCTTCTACAATCCAAGTGTTTCAACTTTCAAATACCTTAAACAACATGGAAATACCATAAATATTACCTTAGATGGTGTAAGGATGGAACTTGGGTGAAAACACCCCACTTGAGCAAAACCCTAGTTTCACCTTCACTTGGATTCCTTGCCTTGGATGAACTTTAATGGGTTTCTTACACTTGATTCACTTAGATTGATGTTGTTGATCACTAATATCTCTTGAATTCTTGTGGGAGAAGTGTAGAGAGATGTTTTAGAGAGAAGGGGTGTGAAAGGAAATGAAATGAAATAAGACTTGGATCCCTTATTAAATACACCAAATCTGTCCCGACCAGTTCTACGGACCAACATACGGTCCATATAATGATTTATCAGATTCTGATATTATTGACCGATTTGGGCGTATATGTAGAAATCTTTTTCATTATTATAGCGGATCTTCCAAAAAAAAGACTATTATACTGACCGTATGTCTGGCCGTAGATTTGGTCCAGAGAGGGGTGCCAATCTGAGCTGATTGTACGGTCCAACATACGGTCCGTATGTTTTATACGGCCAGTATGTTTGGCCGTACAATCCCTAATTTTTCGAAGTTCGTTCTCGTCGACTCGTTTGATCTCCAATCCGTATGGAACTTTCTTAGCACGTGTCTATCACCTCATTAACAATCTAAGGGACGTTATAAATTTTCTCCAAAGCATTATTAAATCCTCGTTAACTTGTTACTCGTAATTCCTTTTCGATACCTATCGTATGCCTTGCCTTCTCTTGGCAAACTTTCTTCCCCTATCTCGCATGTCTTTGAAATCTTAACTAGGGTCATCAAATGTCATTCCTTACTTATCGAATTACCGTATACTTCGTGCTCCTCGTTAGTCTATTCACTGTGCATCAACGGAAAATTTTTCGAGGTGTAACAGTTTAGCTCTCTTTTGACCCGATGGGACCGTTGACATGCTTCCTGAGGTGTTTGGATATGATTCAGGTGACTTTTTGAGAAATCTAGCTTTAAGCGAAAAAGAGTTGACCCAAAGTTAACTTTGGGTAAATAGACCTTTTTCGGGAATCCGTCAATTTTAAGGGGTTCGGATGGTCATTCAGAACTTGTGTGCATATTTGATTCGGTTTCCAATGTAGTCGAGTGCATTTTGAGACTTGATTTGGGAAGTTAGTTTCGAGGTATTGGGGGTTGACTCGGTTAATGAGACCCCCGATGGGAATTCCGAGGCCACGAGTGCGTTCGTAGCGTGTTTTTATATATGTTTTTATATATGATATTTGAGCAAATAACCTCGGGTGATAGTCGGGATTTCGGGTTGAGATTGTGATTTGGGAATTTCTGGTTCTGGTTCCCCCTATAGCGACGCCATTACTGCAGCAGCGGTACTGCTATAGCGGTGGACTTGCCACATCAGCGGCCAAGTGATAATGTTGGCTGACCACCACAGGGGTTTAAGAATAGGCCGAAACGGGACCACCACAGCAGTCTCGTTATCGCAGAAGAGGTATTGGGCAGATTATTTCATTAAATGAGTATTAAGCATCCTAAGTCCCTCATTTTTTTAATTTTAACTTTAGAGTTATTGATAGGTTTTCAAGGTGATTCTTGGGAGAAACTCTTTGTGGTAAGTTTTTATTTTATCTTTGCTATTCCATTTCCTTAATCACCTTAGGACTCCATTATCATGCTAGTTCACTAAGAGTCTGAGGATTAAAAGAGGGTTAAATGATTTCTTCTTTCTGGGCTTATAATCTAGATTTATTGATTGGGTTAGCTTTATTAAGCATGGGATTGATGACTAGAATCTATTATTGCATGAATTCTTCCTAATTAGGGGCCAATTTATGGAATTGGAAGTTATGGTTTATACCCAAATTTGGGGTTTTTGCCTAGAATCAGAATTTAAGTAAATTGTGGTTCTTCTAGCTTGTAATTGATGGGAATTGATCACTTAGGGTTTTATTTCATGTTGAGACCTATAGATTTCTAATTTCACCTTTCTAGTTCAAAAACCCTATTCCATAAGTTGGGAATTTGGGTCTTGAATAGAAGTAGGGTTTTGATTGATGTTCTTTTTTATTCTAATTGCATATTTTGGATATTATTAGACTTCCATTATCTCGAGGCTCGAAGGAAAGGAAAGACTAAGGTGTGATTGTGGAGACTTTGCTATTCGGCCTTCCAGGTAGGTTATGGTTTACCCTATGGCGAGACTTCGATTAGCGAAACATATATTTAGACGATATGGTCAGAGAATGCATGTAAACCTTCGGGTATAAATTTTTGTTGGATATTGTCTTAGGTTGGTCCTTGTTGTGTCATTTGGGGCTAGCCACCCCGTTGTGTTGTGACTTATCTTGTTCCATTTGTTATTGGCTCGATGCCCCGTGGAGATAGTAGATATTGGTAACTCGTGGTATATCTTGATGATGATAGTGTAGCACCTTAGTGGTTGCTGTTTTTAAGACGATAATTGTGTTTAGATTGCGACTTATTGTGTAGCATTTTATTGATATTGCTGATGTGCCTATGCATGGTACTATTGATATTGACTTGATTATTGATATTGAAATCATACATTGGAGACTGTTGTTTTATTATGTCTTACTTTATTATGCTGAGACATATTGAGACTATTAATGTATTATTATTACTTTCAGACTTGTAGATTCTAGTTAGATGCTCTTGTATGACCAGACCAGATACTGGGGTGATTTTTGATGTACTTTCGCATTATTTATATATTCATATGCCAGACTTACGTGACTTTAATCTTTTTCGCTATTTATGTTGTGGTTGTGGATATTGGATTAAGGATTCGCCTACCGAGGTGGGATAGGTAGGTGCCCGCGCGACTTTGTCGAATTGGGTCATGACAGATATGAGTTGGGACTTAGTAGTGATGATGATAAGAGAGATGAGTGTCTGATGCCTGAGGTCTTTATCGGGATCGAGAGAGTGATACATGGACTTCGCGGGTCCCCCATAGGTCATGACTATCGAGGCGTGAAGGTATTCCATCCGTAGCATGTGTGTATGGGGATTACATTTGGCCAGTGCATTTCTTATATTTCTTGAATTTTGACTTGATATTTCTATACTTGAGTTGTTGTTCTTGGACTGTGATGTGTTTGTACTTAATTGCGAGCATATATTCTTCAGTTTCTTTCTTTATATATGTTAGCTAACTGTTGTTGGCCTATGATACCTACCAGTACATAGTGTTTGTACTGATACTACCTTGCTGCATTCTTTTATGAGTGCAGAGTACGTGCCAGGTTTTACTTTCACTCCTCGTGACTAATTCCTAAGGCCCTTTCTTACGAGTGTCTAGGGTGAGCATCCGACGAGCCGCTACCCGGAGACTCATCTATCCTATCTTTATGTTCTTCCACTCCGACAATTGTTTTTTTACTATAGACTTGTATATTTAGACATTTACGTAGTTGCTATTGTATGAGTTAGACTAGTTCCTGAGGGACTGTATTTTGTATTCCTCACTTTATCTTTATTTATGTTTTAGACTCATACTTTTTTTTTGTCTTTATTTACTTGATTATGTATTGAGTTAATGATTGAGTGGCCTATCAAGGTGGGAAAAGGTAGGTGTCCACACGACTGGTGGTTTGGGTCGTGACAATTTCAAAGGGCTATAACTTTTATGTTGGAATATTTCCCGAGTTCCTTATATATTTTTCTATATTCTTGATTAAAGTAAGGTTTATGCAAACTGACTTGGAAACATGCTTCATAGGGTAGCTTCCGTGTTTACTTAGTCCTAAGACTCTCCTTATGACTTGATTAGGTTTCAAACCCCTTTCTACACTATTCATATTTGTTTCATTATATCCCCGTCTTATGAGTTAAACATGAGCCTGAATGCACGAGGTGTTACAATATTTCTCCCTTGGGATTTTTCGTCCTCGAATGATGGGTCATGGTTAAGAGTGCGGACAAACATGACTTGGGTATATGAACGTGAGGAAACATGACATGGGTACTGAAATGACATGGTTACATGGAAACATGAACGTCAGTACATGAGACATGAATGGTGGATACATGAATGTGAAATATGAGACATACATATGGGGACATGATAGGGATACACTACAAAAAAAAACAGCGTTTAGCAACGGATTTTAGTGACAAACCATAATCCGTACCTAAATTGCAACGAATTAATGAACAATTTATAGTTTTATTGCAAAATAAGCTACAAAAATTTACTATCA
The DNA here is from genome assembly GCF_019175385.1 of Lycium barbarum. Taxonomy (NCBI): domain Eukaryota; kingdom Viridiplantae; phylum Streptophyta; class Magnoliopsida; order Solanales; family Solanaceae; genus Lycium; species Lycium barbarum. The sequence continues at coordinate 33,089,271 of NC_083340.1, forward strand.
AATATAGCAACAGATTAGCGACAAAAATATATATTCCTCGCTAAAAATTGGCGGCAAGATTTGGCGCCTAATTTTAGCTGCAAAACTAACGATGAAAATGGGGTGACAAAAAATATTAAAACATAGCGGCAGATTTAGCGACGAATATTCCATCGCTGCTCCTGTTTTAGTTATCAAAATATTTTTGAATTCGTTGCGACAATAATTTTCGTTGCTAGATTTTAAAAAATAATTTTTTTGAAGTTATTATTGGCGACAAAATTTAGATCCGTCTCTATGTGGATTTATGTTTTATTAGGGCACAAGTATGCTCAAATACCTCATGTTCTCTCCTCTCTCTCAAAAAACCTCACGGCTTGCTCTCTTCTTCTATAATGTGAGTTTTTTGTTTCCAATCCAACAAATGGGGGTGAATCTAAGAATTTCATCATTTCCTCTTGGTATTCTCACATATGCGTTTTCTTACTATTTCTAATTTAGAGCTTCCGTAAGTTTGAACATAATTTATTGCTTAGGTACACAAAAAAGAACACGTACCCAGAAGTTTTTTCCTGAGTTACAGCTGGTATTATGCTGTTTTGATAACTGGGTTTTGGTGTTTTTTCGATCTACTTCACTAGTTATGACTTCTTTGTCTTTCCCCTAATAAGTACTATTATTCCAAAGTTTGATTTTTTCTACAGTTTTGTACTTGTGATTGTATGGATCTTTGGCGTTTAGATTGTCGTTTCTTGTTTAGTAGAAAATTTTGCTGGTCATTTGGTGGGTGCTAAGCTTGCTACTTATCTAGTTTTTTGAATTTTCTGTGAGCCTTGTAGCATATGTTGTTAACAATGTCACTGGGTATGTTGTTAACCTTGTTTTATCTAACTTGGACTAGAGAATTAGCATCGAGATTTTACCAAAGATGCTCTAACTAGCACTATTTGCTAAGCTTAGCTTTGTAGCATATGCTGTTAACTTTGCTAAGCTTGCTACTTATGCACTTATTCAACGTATTTTTGTGATTTTGTTATGATTTTTGTTGCAGAAATTCTGAAAGTTTCGAGAAATTCAATGTAGCTTCAATCCTGACCCTATTCATTCCTTTTATGTTTGCTGCTCCGCTAGATTCCTCGTTTTCACTATTTCTCCACCATTATTCTTATCTTTGTTTAGGTAACTCTTCTTCTCTTTTATTGAAGATTTTTTGGTATGGAAATTCTTATTTGACTAATACTTTATTTTCATATTTCTGGACTGTCTGATGAAAAATTGATACTACTTTAGGGTTTTGGTTTCAACTGGATTTTTTTTAATTGGGGATTTTCCCATTCACGCTTCAATGCCTTGGCGATACTCTTTATCTCATTAACATGACGAGTTTGATTGCAGTTTTTTGGCTCTTCCTTCAAGATTTTTCAGTGGAAGTGACAGATTCGGGCTTCGAAGTTTTTTGTTGGCTATCTACAATGACTACTAGCTTTGTATGTTTTGTTTTCCTTGGATCTACTACTTTTCAGCTCCTTCCTAAGATTTGTTCATATTATTCTTCTAATTTCTTTTCTAAGCATCGGAAGTCACAACATAAAATAGAAAGAAAAAATATTATCATTAGTGAACCTCTTGTGTAGTATTAGGACTTCTCTTGGTAATTTTTCTTATTGAACTTTGTAAGATTAACTTCCTGAATTTGAAATAGCCTGTTGTTCCTTCCGGAAAGAAAAATCATCTCTCTAAATATTCCTTCGGCTATTCTGACTATTAACATTCTTCAGTTTGGTACATATTGATTATATATGCTTCAAAATATTTAATAGGGATTACAATGTATTATTGGGAATTGAGGAATATCTGTATTCTTCAAATGAGCTAAATGATGGTTAAAACTTCATATCTTTTGTTCTAAATGCTACCACATGACTTGTAATGTGGATATGAAAACTTTGGTTTCGCATTACAATGACCAAGATCCATTAATGAACAAACTTTGTGATCCATTACAGTGACATGCTAGTTCCAATTAAGGGATATAAAAATAGCTTTGGTTTTGTATCTGGGAGACGCTACAATATTGAATGTGTCTCTAAGCTATAAACTATAAGCTCTTATGAAGGCAATAGCTAGAAAATAGCTTGCAAACCACGGAATTTGGGTGCATAGCTTTTTTATTTTAGACACTAACAATTTTCAGATGACTTAATAGTGCTCTGAAGAGTTTAAAGGAAAAGTTAGCACACAAAGGTCCTTATAAGGGATTCTGTGGTGTGATAAGGATTGTACCTAGTATTAGGATGTCTGATCTTTCAACATAGCTTTATAAAGTGATGAGCTTCGCTGAGTGTTATCTTGAAAATCAAAGAGTATTTATAGAGCTTATCTTGAACAGCTCTTTCTCTCTCCTCTGCACTTTCTCTCTCCTCTGCTCTCTCCCAGATCTGCCCACCCACCACTCCGTCCGGCGACCATACGTCACCACTGTTCAGGTGACGCCGGCGACCAGGTAACGCCGGCGACCAGGTAACGCCGGCCACTTTTCCGGCTAGATTTACTTTTCTTCTCTCTTTCCTTTTCTTCTTCTTCTCTTCTCCTTTTTTTTTCCTTTTTTAATCTGCTCCTGGCGCTGCCAGTACGCCGCTGCGCCATCGCCGGCGAGTTTTTCCGGCGACTTTTTCCGGCCAGCCCCCTCTTTCTCTCTCCTTTTCCCTTTTTCTTTTATTTTTCTTTTCTTCTTTTTCCCTCCTATTCTCTTCTCCCTTTCAGGTATTTGTGAACATTTTTCCGGCAGTGAACAGTACTCGACCGTGAACAGTGTTTTCCGGCGACAACCAGGTTTAGTTCAACTGGAGTTGGTACCTCCGGTTGCCATATTCACTATTTGTCTATACACTTGTAGTTATATTTTGCTGACTTTAGACCTTTGAATAATTTATTAGTTCATACTTATTTTCGTGGCTTTGGTTAGTGATGGTAGACTAGGGTCATGTTCTCGTTCGGGGACGGGGGCGAGGGTTAGGAGGGGTAAGTGGGTTAAATGAGCCTCTAGGTTGAGAGTAGGGTCTTGGAACATTGGGACGTTAACGGGAAAGTCCATAGAGCTAGTTAAGATTCTTAAGAAGAGGAAGATTAATATAGCTTGTGTCCAAGAGACTAAATGGGTAGGTCCTAAAGCTAAAGAGGTAGACGGGTATAAGCTGTGGTTCTCTGGTAGGTCGAAGTATAGAAATGGGGTGGGCATTTTAGTAGATAGTGATTTAAGAGACCAGGTGGTAGAGGTTAGGAGAGCCACTGATAGGATGATGTCGATTAAAGTGGTCGTTGAAGGACTCACTTTGAACATTATTAGTGCTTATGCGCCGCAAGCGGGCTTAGGCGAGGAGGAGAAGAGGCGCTTTTGGGAGGATTTGGACGAATTAGTGGGAGGCATACCGCCTACTGAGAAGTTATTCATGGGAGGTGATTTCAATGGGCACATCGGGCCTATTTCGGGAGGTTATGATGATGTGCATGGAGGCTTTGGCTTCGGGGACAGGAATGGAGGAGGAGTCTCACTTTTGGATTTTGCAAGAGCTTTCGGGTTGGTGATAGCCAATTCGAGTTTCCCAAAGAAGGAGGAGCACTTGGTAACCTTCCGTAGTTCAGTGGCTAAGACCCAAATTGACTTTTTACTCCTTAGGAAGGACGATAAAGGTCTGTGCAAAGACTGTAAGGTCATTCCGAGCGACTATCTTATAACCCGACATAAGCTCTTGGTGATGGATCTAGGGATCAAGATGCCGAGGAAGAAGAGGGTCGTGGATGACCGACCTAGGATCAGATGGGGGAGTTTGACCACGACTAGTGCCGTGGAGATGGGAGAGAAATTGAAGGTTATGGGCGCCTGGGATAGCAGTGGGGATGCGACAAGTATGTGGGATAGGACGGCTAGTTGCATTAGGGCGGTAGCAAGGGAAGTGTTGGGGGTCTCGACAGGTAGTCGTGGCCAGCATCGAGGGGACTGGTGGTGGAATGGAGAAGTTCAAGGGAAGGTGGAAGCAAAGAAGGTGGCGTATGCGAAGTTGATAGAAAGCAAGGATGAGGTGGAGCAGTAGACGAATAGGGAACTTTATAAGATGGCGAGGAAGGAGGCGAAGTTGGCGGTTTCGACGGCAAAAACGGCAGCTTTTGAACGCCTTTATGCTGAACTAGAAGAGAAAGGAGGGGATCAAAAATTGTTCAAGCTAGCCAAGGCGAGGGAGAGAAAGGCACGTGATGTGGTTCAAGTGAAGTGCATCAAGGACGAGCATGGCAAAGTATTGGTAGAGGAGACTCTCATTAGACGGAGATGGCAGTCATACTTCTCCAAACTCTTAAATGAAGAAGGGGACAGAGACATTGTGTTGGGAGATCTAGAACATACTGGAAGGCGTCAAGATTTTGGGTATTGCAGGAGTATTAAGGTTGAGGAGGTTAAGGGTGCTGTTCGTAGGATGCGCAGGGGAAGAGCGACCGGACCTGACGAGATTCCTGGGGAATTTTGGAAGAGTGCGGGCCCGACAGGTTTGGAGTGGCTGACTAGGTTGTTTAATGTCATCTTTAAGACGACAATGATGCCTGAAGAATGGAGGTCGAGTGTAATGGTCCCTCTATACAAGAACAAGGGAGATATCCAGAGTTGCAACAACTATAGAGGTATCAAGCTACTAAGCCATACTATGAAAGTGTGGGAAAGGGTGGTGGAGATGAGGGTGAGGAAAGGTGTGTCTATTTCAGAGAATCAGTTCGGATTCATGCCGGGACGCTCAACTACAGAAGCCATCCATCTTGTGAGGAGACTGGTGGAGCAGTATAGGGAGAGGAAAAGGGACTTACACATGGTATTCATTGACCTAGAAAAGGCTTACGACAAAGTCCCAAGAGAAATCCTATGGAGATGCTTGGAGGCTAAAGGTGTACCTGTGGCGTACATTAGGGTGATCAAGGACATGTATGAGGGAGCCAAAACCAGGGTAAGGACAGTAGGAGGAGACTCAGAGCACTTTCCAGTTGTGATGGGGTTGCATCAAGGATCAGCTCTTAGTCCGTTCTTATTTGCCTTGGTGATGGATGGATTGACGCGGCAAATTCAAGGTGAGGTGCCATGGTGTATGCTTTTCGCGGATGACATAGTCCTGATCGATGAGACTCGTAGCGGAGTTAACGCTAAGCTGGAGGATTGGAGACAAACTCTGGAGTCTAAAGGGTTTAAGCTGAGTAGGACCAAGACAGAGTACTTAGAGTGTAAGTTTAGTGAAGCACCTCAGGAGGCCGGCTTGGAAGTAAGGCTTGGTACCCAAGTCATCCAGAAGAAAAGTAGTTTCAAGTATCTTGGGTCTATTATGCAAGGCAGCGGGGAGATTGACGATGATGTCACACATCGTATTGGGGCAGGGTGGATGAAATGGAGGCTTGCTTCCGGAGTGCTATGTGACAAGAAGGTGCCACCACAACTTAAGGGAAAGTTCTACAAAGCGGTGGTTAGACCGACTATGTTGTATGGGGCGGAGTGTTGGCCAGTTAAGGTTTCTCACGTTCAAAAGATGAAAGTTGCTGAGATGAGAATGTTGAGATGGATGTGTGGCCACACCAGGAGTGACAGGATTAGGAATGAGGATATTCGGGACAAGGTGGGAGTGGCCTCGGTGGAAGACAAGATGCGAGAAGCGAGATTGAGATGGTTTGGGCATGTGAAGAGGAGAGACACGGATGCCCTAGTGCGGAGGTGTGAGAGGTTGGCCATGGATGGTTTCAGACGAGGTAGGGGTAGGCCAAAGAAGTATTGGGGAGAGGTAATTAGACACGACATGGCGCAGTTACAGCTTACCGAGGACATGACCTTAGATAGGAGGGTTTGGAGGACCCATATTAGGGTAGAAGGCTAGTAGATAGTCTCATTACCCTGCCTTATTAATAGTCGCATTATCGTAGTATAATTTCTTGTGCTCTAATTTATGCTATTATGATATTATCTGTTATTTCCTGTGCTTTGATTATTCTATGTTATCTGTGTCGCTTGCGTTACTTCATTTCCATATCGCTTTGAATCTCTTAGCCGTATCTGACCTCTTTTTATGTTTTTATTGAGTCGAGGGTCTCTCGGAAACAGCCATCCTACCTTGGTAGGAGTAAGGTCTGCGTACACTCTACCCTCCCCAGACCCCACGTTGTGGGATTTCACTGGGTTGTTGTTGTTGTTGTTGTATGTCTTGGCAAAGGATAGCTAGAAACCTCTGCAAACTCTGAATTTTGATAGTTTATGTACTTCTCTGCTTTGTGATGCTTCATATACAAAGCCATATATATTGTCTCCTTAGTGAATGGTTCTGCTGATCATTTTTAAAGCCATATATATTTAGCTTGGTTGATTGGCAGTGAGCTGCTTTCTTTCCAAAGTACATTAGAAATTAATTAGGTGGTAACTTTTGAAGAGCTTATGATGATGTGGAAAGACAACTAGCTAACTAATATAGATCTAAATAAATATATGAAGAGTTACTGTAATTTGCTTTTTTTTTTTTTGTGATTGATGGGTGTATTGTTTGTTATTCTAAGAATACTTAGAAATCTTGTGAGCTGTTCAGATCTATAGTTTTAGCTTTCCTTTTGAATTTATTCCATTCTCGTTTGTACCTAACCTAACTGATAAAGTTTCCAGTGAAGCATTTTTTCCTCCTCTGTTCTTGGATTGGTTGTTTTTCTGAAGTAACTTTGCATTATGAATTTTCTAAAGTAGGATTTTACCTTAACTATGTTTTTAGCCACATTTTAGAGGTTCTGGCTAAGTCAAAAGTCAATTGATGTCAAACTCTGTATGGCTTTCTTTAAGAACTTATACACAGGTGCTTGTTAAGGCTCTTGAAAGTTAGTTCCTGGACAATATTCATTTTCCTGGTAAGACTTCTTTTAAGGTGATCACTTGATGTAGTGATGTGGAGTGAACTTGTAAGAATTTATTTTTGTATTGTACTGATCTCATATAGTATTGATTGATGACTTCTTGTATAGTATTATGTAGTATTATACTATCAGAATAATATAGTATCGATTTCATTTAGTATTGTTTGTAGTAGTCTTTATGGTATGCTCTAAGTTATGTGTCCATTTTGTAGTATAATATATAAAGAATCAAATCGAATATCATGTTTGTAGTAATCTATGTGGTTTACTCTTCCAGCTAACATTGTGTTGTGCCTTTTTTTTTTTTTTTTTTTTTTACATCAGTCTGATTCCTATTTTAGTCGCAGTAGAATAATGTTTATTATCAACTTAAAAGTGTTATCTGATTAATTTGTCTAAATTCACAACTAATTGGAGCCAAGATCGTTGAATTTTTTGCTGAAGAATAAATCAAAATTAGCAATTCGGTGACTGGTCCAAACATCAGATAGTGTAGGTATTTTTTGTTGTATTGTGCCTCTTTGTATCAGGCCTTGCTGTTAGATATGTTTTACATAGATGAACTTTTTTCAGCAGACACCAGTTAGTTCATGGATATACAGAACATTAATTCCATCGGTACGCTGCTTAGTTTCTCTTCGAGCATGCCACGACCCAATTAGCCGTGAGTGGCACCCACCCTAATTATCTTAATGGGTGAACCATTCCCTTAACCAATTACTTAATCCTTTAAACAATCATAAGTCAAAACCAGAATTAAATCATAAATCTTGTCTAAACATGCCATAAATAAATAACTGCAGAAATCCTATTTATTACAACCCTAAAGATCTAAAAGTCATCGTACAAAGACTCTAAAACATAACTGTCTAAAGAATGAACAACGGTCTGAAATAATCATAAATGTCTGAAATGAAATACTCATCCAAAATAAGAAAGATCTTCAGGCGGCATGACATGGATAGGAGCTCATCCTCGGATCTGATCAGGAACTGGTCTCAAGCTAAATATGGGGTCTGGTCAAAGTCTCTGGCACACAATCTGCACTCAAATAAAAAGTGCAGCAAGGTAGTACCAGTACAAACACTATGTATCGGTAGATATCATAGGCTGACTAAGATTAATATCATGGACACGTTCATAAAATTAATAAGAGAGGCAGATAGGCACAACAACACATAACCAAATATTGTCATCAGCAGAAATCAGCCAACACAGGAATAAGATAAGTCCAGCCATAACCATCAACATGAATAATACAAGTTCGATGCAGTGCAATGCAACGATGATATTATCTCAACAGTACACACACACTACTGGCAATTTTCGCTCAGTGGTACATCGCGGAGGTAGCCTATGAGTTGGCTTTGTCTCCAGGTTTGTTTGGCGTTCATCCGATATTTCATGTCTCTATGTTGAAGAGATATCATGGTGATGGCTCTTTTATCTTTTGTCGGGATTTAGTCTTGTTGGATGAGAACTTGTCTTGTGAGGAAGAGCCTATTGCTATTCTATATAGAGAGGTTCATAAGTTGAGGTCTAAGGAGATTGCGTCAGTGAAGGTTCAGTGAAAGAACTGCCCCGTTGAGGAAGCTACTTGGGAGACTAAATCAGATATGTGTAATAAGTATCCCCAGCTTTTTACCGAGTCAGGTACCTTTCCTCTTGTTTCCTCTCCTTGCTCGTTCGGGGATGAACGGTTGTTTAATTGGTATCTGATCTAATGACCCGCTGTCGTTATGAGCATTGTGACTATTTTACCACTACCCGTACCCTTCCGAGACCAAGAATGAGCTGAATGAAAGCACACGAGTTAGAAGTAAAAAAAATTGAGGCCTTGATTTCATCTTGTGTGTATATTGTGCATTGTTTGAAAACTTGTTTCATTTATGTTGGGGGTGACTTAGTGTATTTGACCTCCGTTGGGGATTTCGAGGCACAGGTGAGTCCGTAGCATGTTTTTACATTGACGTGAATATCTGGTTTGTGTCTGTAGGGCCTCAGATTGATGTTGAGATTTTGAGTGAAAATCTGGTGAAAAAGCAGACTCACTGTTCGGATGTGACCGCTGTAGCGGGTGTAATATTGCTGTAGCGAGCCCATCATAGCTGGGCGATGGTCGGCGCCGCGGGGAGTCGGGAGTTAATGAGGTCCGCCGTAGCGGGAGAAGTCATGTTATAGCGAGACTACTGCTGCGAGACATTGACCGCTGCAGCGGTCGATGGGAGACAGAAACTGACTTTTATATTGCAAAATTCGAAGCCATTCCCCACACACCAAAACAGTTCCCAAGAACAATAAGAGGCGATTTTCTAAGGTTAGGGTACAACTCCTCATTGCAGGTAAGTTCTAATCTCTACTTAGTTCATTTCCTATTCTTCTTCAAGTTTCATGACTAGCTTGAGGTCCTCTAATGGTGAATTAAAGGGTTAGAACCCTAGAAATGGTAAACCCTTAAATAAGTGATGGGTTGTTGATTTTATTGTTGTTTAATCATCTAGGAGTATAGATTATCACTTTCTAGGATGAAGAATTGATTATTAATGGTGGAAATTGCTTATTTAGACTTAGAGTTCTAATAAAAATGGAAACTTTAGCCAAAAATCTGTTTGAAAGGGGTTGAATTGATTAGAAACCCATGAATTAGGGATAGTATGATTATTGGGACTAAGATTATGATGCAATTGCAATAACTGATAGTTCACCCATTTGAAAAAGATAGAAGTAATTGGATTTTCTCCCTAATTGTTGTTCTTATTTGAGTAAATGATTCATTACTCACTTAGCATTACATTGTTAGACTTTGAATGTTTCGAAGCATTACAGAAGGGAAAAGTTGTTGCGGAGTAGCTTGCATTGTTCCAGTTTTGCATCTGAGATAGTTACAGTTTACTTGAGTTAGACTTTGGTTAGTTGGTTGTATATGTAGTAAAGTTGATAGAAGAAAGTATGATCTGGTTGGTATGAATTTTGTTTATGTGGGCTTGTTGCCATTTCTTCATATACCGAAACTTGAGATGAAATTGTTGTGTTTTGAGAAGGAAGGAGTCAATATGTTACACCTCAAAAATTTTCGCCTCGTTTGCCTTGTGAGTAAACTAACGTAAGCTCGGAGAGGTCATCCTTATTAGTTTAAGGAATAATTTTAATAAGTGCTAAGCAAGGGTCTAAAGGTTCCGGGATCAAGCGTATTGGAGAAATTATGTTTGTCAAAATTTTGGAAAACTTGTTAGAATTTTGGACAAGAAATTCTGGTCCAACTTGAGAAAGGTATATCTACTATAATATGAGGAGTTATGAAATGCATAACTTATGTAAATTGAATTTCATTGAGTCAAGTTTCCAATGCAACAAGCCGTTTGTCGATACAAAATTGGAATAGAAAGGTATGGGCGTTTCAAGATGGGCTGCCAAAGGCTTCACCGCGAGTGAGAGCCAAAGGCCTTGTGAACGCAAAGCTCAATCTTGGAGTCAGTGGAATCGACTTTAAAGGGGTATAAATACCCCCATAAACCCCATTTTTTCAGTATTCAACACTTCTAAAAGCTCTAGAAACCTCCAAACACATGCCCTAAACACTTATAGCCTATTACATCAAGAATTCAACAAGATTACGCTAAATTAGTCCATGGAAAGTGATTGTTCTTGCTTCTACTTGATGTTATGGTGAGTTTGGTCTTGAAGCAAGTTTTGTGAGTTGAAGTTTTCAACTATAAGATATTTTATTCATCTTGACTTTGATATTGAGTTATTTTTGGAGGATTTTAATGGTTTAAAGTAAAGGAAAACATGACATAAAGGTCGTAATTTGATATGTTGATGTTGTTGGCTTATGGATTGATTTTCGAAGGAAGTTTTGGATGGATTTGTATATGTTTTTCATGTAGTATCTTGATTATGTTATTGTTGATGTTGTTAATGATTTTTGGGAGTTGTTTTGGAATTTAGAGAAGTAGATAATATAGGGGAAATGCTGTCCGATTTTCGTTGGCTCATTTATTAGTCTAGTTTGATTTTATGAGAGTTTCAATGGCTTGACCTTAGTATGAATTATCTTTAATGGAGATTTACAAGTTCGGGAAGATAAGTGTTAAGTAGTTAAGGAGACGACCAGGTATATTAAGGCTGTCCCTTTCTTTCTCAAGGCATGATCCTAGTGTTATGAACCTTCACAAATGATATCCATAATGATTCCTCTCATAGAAATGCCAGAAGTTTATATTCTTGATGTTCTTTTATGATATCATTGCTGATATTGTCTCATGATTATGTATCTTGATCTTACGGTATTTGATCTTATTCATTGATGTTGATCTCATCTTATGATTATTGTTCCATCAAGGTGAGATATGTTCATGATGATAGTTTCATAATGCTAGTCGGAGGTTACCGACCTTACGTCATTCCAATAGAGTCATAGCTTTTCTTTAGGCTCTCATGCATTCTTTATATATATGTATGTATTTTCTTACATCGAGCCGCGCTATAGTCGGTCGGGTACGGTACCTATTGTGCACACTAGTGCAGCGAACATGTTATGATGTTATCCCGAACGCGAGATGCCCCGGACACGGGATGATTATGATATGATGATGACAACGAGTCCCGAAAGGGCCGAGTACGGTATTATATATATATATATATATATATATATATATATATATATATATATATATATATATATATTTTAAAGATCAACCTGTACCTCTGAATGCCTCTTAAGGCAGATGTCATGCGTGCTTGATCTTTCTTATCTTATGTTATCTCCATATTTTCATTATGTAGTTATTCACGCCTTACATGCTCAGTATATTATTGTCACGTCCCAAAATACCCGCTAGACGTGATTGACACCTAGCAAACACCACCTGCCAGGCGAACCATATATCACACTCTTAATCATTTACAAAAGCACTAAACGAAAATAAGTGCAGGTCCAACAACGTTATTAATGATAAAAATGTGAAATAGTCGCCAACCAAATCCATAATCGATTTATGAAAACCAACCAACACTAAGATAAAAAGAATCTCTAGCCCACATCCCACACTAAGATCATGAAGCATCTAACAGAGTTACATGAGTTTGAGTGTCGGGCATATAAACCCAAAATAAAAGAAATAACTAGAAATAAACTAGATAAAGCTGAAATGGCTGCCTTCACGAACAATGCGGTGGCTCACCTCAGCAACAGAATCCACTCACGAAGTCTTCAATTACCAGCCTCGTTCTCAACGACAGTAACTGCATGGACATGCAGGTAAGGAGTGAGTTATACATAAATATAACCTAGTAAGATCCTCGACCCGCCACTTCAAATACCCCTGGAACAAGTGTTAGAAAATACAAACACACAACAGACACAAAAATATTATGCACATGAATATATCATTATATAATAGCAACCAAGGTCCAAACCACTGTTTATCAAATATATTATATATCTCAACACAATTTACACTACGAACCGTCATAAGTGACAGTTAAAGAATTAGTCAACACTATGAATCCACGGCAACATACACAATGTGCCAAATATGTCAGGAAGCATACACAATGCCTCAATATCATCAAGAAGCATACACAATGCTAAGGGAAGCATACACAATGCCCTAATATAATCAAGAAGCATACACAATGCTAAGGGAAGCATACACAATGCCCCAATATCATGGCTCACAGCTATATCACATCACAAAATAATTTATAAAGAGAGTTTTGGATTATTTGAAAATAAAGTATATGCGGTTGGCCTTAAGGACCACCAATTCTGCTAAGCAGACGCTCGCCCCAACACATGGACCAGGCAGACAAAACATATTTTTAAAACGGGTTTTGAAAAGCAAGTACCTAAAGCTTAAAGTCTCACTTACCTCAAATTCACAATTCAAACACACTTTCCAATAAATCAAAATTGCGTTCTCGAGTCTCCGGATTGTCTCAAACTACACAAAAACGGATTTAGAATGGTCAAAACCCTTAAGGTAAACCACTTCTATATTTTTAGAGGCTTAAACGGTTAAAGTCAAATTTTAAAGGACGAAAACGCCCTCTGGTCAATGTGTTCAAAACCCGACAAGAATTATGTTTTCGGAAAGGCCTTAACGAGAGTATTCCAACATTATATAGAAGTCTAAAATCCGACGCTATTTGCCCTTTCAAATCAACAATTTTTGTTGAAGAGCTCTAAAGCTAAACTTTCTCAATTCTTCAAAATATCCCCATGTTTTCACCATAAAGATTCACCAATAATTATGTAATAAACTTAAATAAAAGATTAAAGTCATTACCTTGATGATTTGGGATGAAAGTTCTTGTTTTTATCCTCTCTTTTCCTTTCTTTTTCTCTCTTTCTTTTCCTTTGTCCCACTGGTTTTTTCTCCTTCTGTTGGCATGTTTCCTTCTTTTTTTCTTTCTTTCAGCAATTTAGTGATTCACGTCTGATGACTTAGCCATTAGAATTTTAAAGCCCCTTTTTTTTTTCTTTTTTTCCTTTTCCTTTTCCTTTTTGGGCTTGGCCCACTAAATTGCTTCTTTTTTTCTATTTTCTCTTTAATTCTAATTATGAATTTCTTTTCTTTTAAATTCCTTTTAGCTAAAATTACCAACTAAACCCTTATTTAAAAATTGGGTTATTACAATTATTCATACTGATGCCTTTTTGTTTGGGGACGCTGCATTCATGCCCACAGGTAGACAAGGAGACGGTTCAAACTCATAGGCTACCTTCTCAGCGGATGTATTGAGGCGCTCCACTTGTTCCGGAGTTGTAGTCCAGTTAGTATGATCCTTTTGTATACATATAGGTACGGCGGGATCCTGTCCCGTCCTTATTATGCTATGCTCTCCAGTAGAGGCTCGTAGACAGCTATGCACAGTTAGGTGTCCTATGGTCATTTCGGTTTATATCTCTGTCGTATCATTACTATAGATAGCCTTACAAGCATATGTACTTGGAATTAGCTTGATGACGTATGTATATAATCTTTTGGGCTTCTGTCCCATACAATTATGATATTTATGAGTTAGCGAGATGACCCACTCAGGTATGGATATAAGATGCATGTACATGTTGTGGTGCTCGGTAGGTTAGCTCCGGGTGCGCGTCATGGCCCTCCGAGTGGGTCGTGACACAATATATACTCTTCTTGTTGATTTAGATGGTTGCATATTCATGCTATGTTAAGTTGATTTATCTAAACCTTGTTATGACTTGTGGCATGGTGCCTTGTATTCATTGACATTGATATTATTGATTGTTCATGTTCCATATTGACAGTTGGACTGGAAATACATTGAGATTCATATTTTGATCAGATACAGAATATATATATATATATATATATATATATATATATATATAGATATATATATATATAAATAAAGGCACATTTAACAGGGGGTGAGAATGTGGCCTAGTCATGAGCTCGTGGTCCGATGTTAGTTTTGGAGCGAGTGGTACATAGACACCATGGGGTCCCCTGCAGGTCATGACTATGGAGTGAAAATTGCCAGTAGAATGTGTGTACGGTTGAGATACTATCATTGTTGCATTGCATTGTATCAGACTTGTATTATTCCTATTGATGGTTGTGGTTGGACTTATCTTATTCATGTGTTGGCTAATTTCTGTCGACGACAATATTTGGTTATGTGCTATTGTGCGGTATCTGCCTATCTTATTAATTTTATGATCGTATGCATGATACTAATCTTAGTCGACCTATAATATTTATTGGTAGATAGTGTTTGTATTGATACTACCTTGCTGCACTTTTTATTTGAGTGTAGATTGTATGTCGAAGACTTCGACCAGACCTCATATTTATCTTGAGGCCAGTTTCTGATAAGATCCGAGGGTGAGCTCGTGTTACACCTCATAGTTTTATACGTTGAGATTCGTTGGATGTTAGTTGTCTAGTAGTAGTCACCAGAGTTATCTTCAAGGTTATATGAGATTATACATGCATATCTTATGGTTACGAGGGTTTAAGTTCATGTTTAGTAAGTTATGAAAGCACTGGAAAACAAGAGAATCAAAGAAACTAAGTTTGTCGAAACTTTGGGAGAATTTTGGACAGGATTTTGGTCCAACTTGAGAGAGGTATATTTCTTAAAATATGAGGAGTTATGGAATACTTAACCTATGTAAATTCAAGTTCAGCGAGTCTTCTTTCCAAGCAGCTGACAGAACGTAAATCTAAGAAGCAGGGATATTTTCATGGACCGTGAAAATGGAATTTTTTCTACTGTGAAACGGTGACAGTGAGGAGGATCCACTGGACTGATTTCATGGCCAATGAAATTTTTCACGGTCCTTGAAAGTGTACCATGAAATTAAGGCAGTGGAATTTTTCCCTTTTGCTATAAACTAAAAAGGCACGACCTTTAATCATTATTTCACCATAAGCAGATCCATCTTTAGACTCTCTAAGCTCTCCCAATCATCTCTAATCATCCTAATCCTTTTCAAGAGAAGATCAAACCTTGAAAACCTAAGCTAGTTTATGGAAGGTGGATGTTCTTGCTTTCACTTGAAGTTGTGGTGATTAAGTCTTGGAGCAAGTGGTGTGTGGCTAAATATCTTCAAGTATAAGGTATGTTCTTCATCTTATTATTTATGTTGAGTTGATTTGGAGGTTTAGTAAGTCTTCAAGTGAAGGGAGTCATGGTAGAGAAATCATAAGGTATTAAGTGGAAGTTGATGACTGCGGATTAGTATTGAAAGGGAGTTTTGGATTGATTTGAGTCTAATTTGAATGTAAATCTCTTGGATATTGTATTTTGGATATTGTTATGGTTGTTTGGGAGTTGTTTTGAAGTTGGAGGAAGTAGATAATATAGGGGAAATTGATGTGCCGCGGATTTGTGGCACATTTGACGCTTTTTTTACTACGAATTTTGGTTGTTTTCAAGTAAGTCTGGTTCTCGTTAGTATGTTTTGTTGTGTTTTAGGAAAACAATGGCCCAAAAGCACAAAGCAAAGAACAACAGAAAAATTGGCCGGAAATGAAGAATCGACGGTCCGTCGATCAGCCGACGAACCGTCCTTTGAAGCGTCGATAAGCTCAATTTTCTAGTGATGACAAAGTTGAAGATGACAAAGGATGGAGGCGTTTGTGTCGTCAAACAGGATCTCTCACCAACAAGAGAAAAAGACGGAATACTCGACGGAGCGTCGAATTGAATGTAACACAGTGCTGAAGGTACAAAGGACGGAACACTCGACGGATCGTCGAACGATCGGCGGTCCGTCAATCTTGCTATCGGGGGCACTTTTGTCAGTTTTCTGCTGTGCGTTTTTGGAGCCTATTTAAAGAACATTTTAGGTTTTTCTTTCATTCAGATTTTATTGTACTCAACTAAAAAGTCTCATTGGTGGGTGAGCATGGAATACTCCCCTTTTGGAGCCTAGTGAAGACACAAGATTCTATATTCCATCATCTTTATTGCATTTATAAGCTTTATGCCTCATTTATTGCTTACTACTTTTGAGACCATAATGTGTGAGTAGTCTCTTTAATCAAAGTTGTGGACCCAAATGATAGGTGCTATGTAATGGGTATCTAACATTGTGTATATATATAATGGGTTGTGATGCATTTTATTATTTCTCATATTCATTGTTCTATAAGTGGTTGCAAACACTTGTTCATGCACAAACCCTAGTTTATTTGGAAAGATGAACTAGGGTGTGTTGAAATAATATAACAAGGACTCGGGGCGCTAACCCTCGTTTAATGAACTCGCTTAGGAATAAGATGAGTTCTACTTGACATGTTTAATCAACCTTATTTATAATTTTTCTGCATTTGGGAAAATCATGAAAAGAAATACTTTCTAACTATTGGAAAATATTAGAAAGTGTGTTAGAGATTAAGTGCATACATAACCGCGACCCATTAGAAATATATCATATTGACACCTATAGCATAACGTCTAATCATTGCGGGGACACAACTTTGGTTCTCCAAATCCAAACAAATTTCAAACAGTTCAAAATAGCAAATATAAACCAAATCTCCTTTTTAAAATATTCGGAATAGGATTAAAGCCTTTAAAGGCTAGTATCGCATACAATTAGTACCTTTTTCTCTCCATATTCCCTGTGGGATTCGACCCCAACCTTGTTTGGGTTACTATATTTGACAATGTTCGCTTTACGCCATTAATAGGTGTAATTTGAGCGTATCAAATTTTGGCGCCGTTGCCGGGGAATACGGTTTAGAAACTACTGATTGTTGTGTACTTTTCTTTAAAACTTTTTCTATTCCATCACACCTCGTTTGCTGTTGTGGTGAACCAGGTGAACATGGAAGGAAGACCGAATCGGAATCAAGGAAACCAAGGTGGACTCCAAGTGAACCCACCGGCACAAGAAGAGGATGATGATGAAAATATATTTGCGGAATTCATCAATGAAGCTGATTATGCTTCTGCTGTGGTTCGTCCTAGAACTGGAAATGTTACCTTCAAAATTAATAGTTCTATCTATCAGCTGCTGAAACTTGAAGGTTATTTCCGAAATTCTTCGGTGGATTGTCCACTTCGACATTTGAAGAACTTCTTGCATGTATGTGCTCAACAATCCCAAGGTGCTGTTTCTGCCGATGCACTTCAGTTAAGGGTCTTTAAATATTCCTTGGTTGGTCAAGCCAGGGAATGGTATGAAAAGCTCCCCAACAATTCTATTCATACCTGGAACGAGTTAGCCAATACATTTTTGAAGAAATGGTTCCCTCCAAGCAAAAAGGCTGAGCTTCGGGATAAGATCTTTGAGTTTAAACAACTTCCGGGGGAACAATTACATTCAGCATGGGAGCGTTTCAAGTATTATCTAGCTCAATCTCCAACTCACGGATTTTCAAATGCTATTCCCACGGAGAAATTCTACAAGGGCTTAGATACTATGAATCAGATTGCTGTCAATACTACCGCAGGTGGATGCTTCATGGACAAGTCATTTATCGTTATCACCCATTTGCTTGATAAGCTCACCACCCACAATCAAGCTTGGCACTCGAGTGATAGTGAAGTCCTGTCATATGGTAGTCCCTCTGTTGCCGCGGTGGCCAAAGAAAATCATGAGCGAGATCATCCTTTTGCTCAATTGCAAACCACCGTGGATTTGTTGTCAAAGAGGCTTACGGAGAAAGAAGCTAAAAGTGTGAATGTTGTCAAAGAGATGCCACCTCATACTCCCGGAATGTACCAAGTCTCGGAGGAAGCTTATCTAGAGGGGCAGCCACAATGTGAGGATGCAAATTATATCGATCACTCTCAAGGGGGTTATCAAAAGCAATGGAGACCCCAACCGCAAAGCAATCAATATGGCCGAAATGAATATGGTGGTTCGGACAGGAGGGATTACAACAACAACAATTATAGTAATCGGAATCCCAATGCCTGTGTTCCACCAAAGGGCCGCACGTCTAACTCTTAGAATTGGCGAGAAGGTCCTTCCAATAATCACGGGACTTCTCGAATGGAATCTATGCTTGAAAAGATCCTGGACAACCAGCATAAGAGTGACAAGAAGATGGAGAATTTGACCGAAGTGGTAGGCTCTCACACCACTTCAATTCATAAACTGGAGTCACAAGTGCGAGATCTTTCTCGTGAGCAACATCCACCGCAAAGAGGGGGCCTTCATAGCGACACAGTTCCGAACCCAAGGGGTAGTGGAGGTGACCAAATTGCCTCATGCAAAGCTATTTCCACTAGAAGCGGAAAGATCCTTGACGCGGTAAATCAGAAAGTGGTTGAACCTATTAATGTCGAGCCAATTATTGATGAGGTCGTTGAAGAAGAAAAAGAGGCACCAATTGAAGTGCCTATTATTGTTGAGGAAGAGAAGGAAGTGCACCTTAGTGTTCAAAAGGGTGACGAGGAGCCAAGTGTTGAAAAAACCACCAGTGAGAGCTTTCAAAAGGGCAAGGTCACGGGGGCAATTAAACCCTTGACTCAAACATATAAGTCTCCTCCCCCGTTCCCATAAAGATTGATGAAAAGAACGGAGGATGCCAAGTGCCAACGATTCTACGACCAATTGAAAGGGTTGTCAATAAATATCCTATTCCTAGACGCATTCGGTTTGCTAAATACTTGAAAGATTTGTTGACGAAGAAAAGGCCAATCAAGCATGATATCGAAACCCCCGTGCCCATTTCGCTGCACCCGAAACAGGTTCCCCTATCCCTTTTATTTCGCTTGCATTTTCTTGTATTTTAGTTTAAATTATTTGTCCCTATGTGTTGATATTAACTTTAGCATAAGTTAAGCATATTCCTGTGTCGAGTTGGGTTTAATTTATTTCAGAAGTATGTTTAGCAGTTCCATATAGTGAGACGTGTATACATATCAGTCTTCGCTTAGCTTAATTTTGGTTAAACGTGCCTGATATGTTAGTTTAATCTAGTATGTTTTAACTAAGAATGTTGAGTTAATTTAGTTAAGTTCGATTTTCTTTTAGACCAATGTGGAATTTGAAGCATGCCTATATATTTGTTCGATTATTGGAGTTTAAAAGTCACTCATGATCCCTATCTGAATACAGTATGGTTATTTCCTCTACAATGTGTTGCTTGAGTTCAATACTGCCTTCATAGTGTTTTATTGATGATAATTATAACCCGTAAGCCTATGCATTTGTTATTAGTCTAGAGTATGCTTAGACCTGGTTTTAAATGGTTGAGTGGTTAGCTAATATGATACTCTGCCTATCCTAGTCTTGTTTAAACGTGCTATTAGTTAAAAGCATAAGTTAACTACATCTTAGCAGCAGCTTTTATCATGCCTGTTTAGACTATATTTGGATAGGGTAACCCACTATCTACTTTTAGGTTCCGATTGGTCATTAAGCTTCAGTGTGTTGTGTAGCTTAGATTCTAGTTTCGCTCCATGATTAAATGAGTCTAGTTTGAATCATGCGGTTGACCCTGTTAAGTCGCCTCATGTCCACTTGTTGAAAATCCGCTTCTTAAAGATGGAAAGGACAATCATTCTTCTTCGTTTCTAAAGAATGTAATCTGGTCCTAAGTTGAAGTTCGACACTGTTTTTTTTTTTTTTTTTGGATTTTAAAATGAATCAAAAGACTTCTGATATCTGGCCATAGTTATTAGTGTTTTGCCCTGCTAGTATAAAGAATGTGGAATTGAGTCTATATCCGAATATGCATGAGGTTTACTCAAATATGTCTATGGTGTACGGTTCTGATGTACTCGTGGCATTTAATAGCTTGTGGCATTTAATAGCTTGTATATTCAAGTATATGAGAAATATACTACTGGCAGAATGTCCCATGAATAGCTTTTGAACTCTCTGTTAAATGTGACATGATAGGCTGAGTCGTTTGTAAAGTGTACATGGCAGTTTGTTTGATTGTAAGCTGAGCGTGCAAGGGATATATCAAAATATACCAAGTATATTCAGAGCTCTATATGCCACGCATATATACAAGCTTGTATATTTAGTGTATATGAAGTACATCCCTTATCATAGCAAATCCGTGGCCAGTTTTCTGTCTTTTTGGCTGAATGTTTCGTTTGCACATGAATATTTGTCTTTAAATTTTCCATGTGTGATGATCGTGTACTAATCCTTTTCCTTTCATTTTATGCATGATTTTCGCATACGAGTCCGAGGGACTCGTCTTCCGCATTCGGTGTTGGGATAGAAGCCCAACATAACATTATCGAGTCATTCCCGTGTCAATCCATCCGCAGTTAATTTAAAAGGGATTTCAGGGCTAAGCCCAACAGCAGTAGCCAATTCGCAGCATGTATACAAAAAGAAAGAAACGAATTTTGGGCCAAGCCCAATAGCGTGAACAGTTCGCAGCAGTTGGGCCCTAAAAAATGGGCCAGATCCATTCAATTTTCTTCCCCTCTACCTTATTTTTCTTGTTGTGTATTTTTGATTTGCTTTGTATGACTAACACCTTGTCTTATTTTATTTTCTTAACTTAGATGAATTTGAGTAAAATTAGTGGGTTAGTTTTTAGCATAAAGGGTAGTTAATCTAAAGGAAACTAGTAGGTAATTCCGTGGGCTTCATTTTTATTTACATTATCTATAATATTTATCCTAAAATTATTTACATAATTTATAACATTTATCTTAAAATTATTTACATCATTTATAATATTTACTTTTGCTAGAATCATTGATTTTCAATAATAATAACACGTGTTTTGAATTGGAGAATTACTTCATCATCTTAAAGATTCAAATAAGTACCACAAGTTTGACTTAATCATGCGTTTTTTTTTAAGTATAGTTAAATAAAGTTAATTAAAAGAGAGAGAAACTCACTTCCTTTTGTATCCCATTTATAAAAAAAACAAGTCTAGATTTTCTACATAGTCATACGCATATAACATAATTTAAAGTTCAAATTTGCTAAATCATCTCTTAAAAAGCCATCACTTATATGCAAATTATTATATTTTTCACAAATATTATTTTAAATAGCATTTTTAGTTAAAGCCTTAGCAATATTTACAAGTTTTATTTTAAATGGCATTTGCAATTTCCTTTTTTTATGTAAGATTATTATATTTGGTGCAAGCCTTATTCTAAATAGCATTTTTAAAGCCCTAGCAATATTTATAAAGTATTATTTAAATAACATCATATTCTTTCTTTAAAACCTTAATAACCTTTATAAGTCTTATTATAAATAGCATTTAAAATCTTCTTTTATACAAATTATTATATTTTTCTACAAGTCTTATTTAAAAATAGCATTACTATTCTCATTCAAAGTTTTAACAGCATTTATAAGTCTCATTTTTAAAAGCGTTTCCTTTATGCAAATTACTATATTTTCTACAAGTTAATTGATTTACAATATGTAAAAGCTATATTCTTAAAATTTAAGCACTATATTTAGCCTTAATTAATTAACTTAAGTTTGGCCGGTAAACCGTAGTTAATGGATTCTAAAGGATGCCTATCCCTTTCCCTTTAGGATAATTAGAACCCTTACCTGGAATTAGAAGTTAAGCAGAACATTAACGGGGTTTAGTTAGCTTTACCTTAGTTAATAATTAGGTGCCCTAATTCACCTTAAAATCAATTAGGTGGCGAATCCTTAAACAAAGCAATTTAGGAATCTTCAATATGTTGTACTCTACTTTAACACGGTTTAAATGGGGTATAACACCCTCCGGTATTTGTGAACATAGAATCGAGCTTGAGGAGGATAGTTCATCAAGTGTAGAGCATCAGAGGAGGCTAAACCCTCCTATGCAAGAAGTGGTCAAGAAAGATATAATCAAATGGTTGGATGCGGGTGTTGTATACCTAATTGCAAATAGTCCATGGGCTAGTCCGGTGCAATGTGTGCCAAAGAAGGGGGGCATCACTGTTGTCCCTAACTCCAAGAATGAGTTGATTGCTACAAAGACAGTCACCGGATGGAGAGTGTGTATGGACTACTGAAAGCTAAACACAACAACGTGTAAAAACCACTTCTCTATGCCTTTTATTGATCAAATGCTTGATCGGCTAGCTGGAAGAGCTTATTATTGCTTTTCGGATGGGTACTCGGGGTACAATCAAATCAACATTGCATTAGAGGACCGGGAGAAGACCACTTTCACTTGTCCTTATGGCACTTTTGCTTTCAGTCGCATGCCTTTCGGCTTATGCAATGCCCCGGCTACTTTCCAACGGTGTATGATGTCTATTTTCTCAGATATGGTGGAAGATTTCTTGGAAGTCTTCATGGATGATTTTTCTGTTGTTGGTGACTCCTTTGACGAATGTCTCGCCAATCTCGGTAAGGTGTTGAAGCGGTGTGAAGAAACCAACCTTGTACTTAATTGGGAGAAATGTCATTTCATGGTGACAGAAGGGATTGTCCTGGGCCATAAGATTTCCGAGAAGGGCATTGAGGTAGATCGAGCAAAAGTTGATGTCATAGCCAAGCTCCCTCCACCAATCTCTGTCAAAGGGGTTCGCAGTTTCTTGGGACATGCCGGTTTCTATCGGCGATTCATCAAAGATTTCTCCAAGATCGCCAACCCGATGTGTAAGCTTCTTGAAAAAGAAGCTAAGTTTGCATTTGATGAGAAATGCCTTTAGGCATTTAATGAGTTGAAGGAAATGCTCACCTCTACTCCAATTATTGTATCTCTGGATTGGTCAATGCCATTTGAGCTCATGTGTGATGCAAACGGATTTGCTATTGGTGCGGTGCTTGGGAAAAGGCACAACAAAATCATGCACCCAATTTATTATGCTAGCAAGACCCTCAATGGAGCTCAAATGAATTATACCGTCACCGAGCAAGAGCTTCTGGCCATTGTCTATGAGTTTGAGAAGTTCCGGGCCTATCTACTTGGATCCAAAGTGGTTGTCCATACGGATCATGCGGCTTTGAGATACTTGATGACAAAGAAAGATGCAAAGCCAAGGTTGATTCGTTGGGTCTTGTTGTTGCAAGAGTTTCACTTTGAGGTCAAAGATCGAAAAGCTTGTGAAAACCAAGTTGCGGATCATCTGTCTAGACTTGAGGAAGCTAGGAGAACAAGTGGAAATCTTTAGTTAAATGATGTTTTCCCCGATGAGAGGCTCTTGGCTGTATCTTCTGAGGTTGCCCATTGGTACGCAGATATCGCCAACTTCTTGGTGATAGGTCTTATCCCCGACGATATCAAGGCTTACCAAAAGAAGAAATTCTTGAGAGATAGTCGTCAGTACTATTGGGATGAGCCCTATTTGTTCCGCACTTGTACCGACAACATCATTCGGCGATGTGTGGCCGAATCTGAGGCCATGGAAATCCTGAAAGCTCGCCATGACTCTCCCGTGGGGGGTCATCACAGTGGGAATCGCACAGCAGCTAAAGTGCTTGAATGTGGCTATTGGTGGCCCACCATTTATCATGATGCAAATTTGATGGTGAAATCTTGTGACCAATGTCAACGCCAAGGATCAATTGGGAAGAAGCACGAAATATCAATGAATTTTGTCATGGAGGTTGAACTATTCGATGTGTGGGGCATCGACTTTATGGGTCCCTTTGTAAGTTCTTGTGGCATGCGATACATCCTTGTCGCGGTTGACTATATGTCCAAGTGGGTTGAAGCTGTAGCATTGCCCAACAATGACGGCAAAAGTGTCACCAAATTTCTCAAAAGAAACATATTCACAAGGTTTGGCACTCCACGGGCAACCATTAGTGACGGTGACACTCACTTTTGCAACAAGCAATTCGCTAATCTCTTGGAGAAATATGGAGTGCAGCACAGGGTGGAAACTCCTTACCACCCCCAAACTAGTGGGCAAGTCGAAGTCTCAAATCGGGAGATAAAGAGCATTTTAGCCAAGACGATTAATGCAAACCGAACTGATTGGTCATCTAAGCTTGATGACGCTCTTTTGGCTTATAGAACAGCGTTCAAGACACCCATTGGTACTTCTCCTCATCGGTTGTTGTTCGGTAAAGCTTGTCATTTACCGGTTGAACTTGAACACAAGGCTTTGTGGGCATTAAAAAAATTGAACATGAATTGGGACGAAGCAACCAAGCTGCGGTTGTTTCAAATGAATGAAATGGATGAGTTTCGGTATCATGCCTATGAGAGTGCGAGTTTGTACAAAGAAAGGATGAAACACTATCATGATGTCAAACTTCTCAAGCGAGATTTTCAACTAGGTGATTCGGTGTTGCTGTTCAATTCAAGGTTGAAGCTCTTTCCGGGCAAGTTGAAATCCAAGTGGTCTGGCCCTTTTACTCTGGTGAGTGTGTCACCCAATGGGTCAATGGAGTTAAAGTCTGACGACGGGACGCGTACTTTTAGAGTCAACGGCCATCGGGTAAAGTACTACCATTGGATGGTTGATGGAGACAAGATTGTCGATGCTCACCGGTTAAAACATGGCACCGGACCTTAGCATCTAAAGTGGTATCACGTCGTGCCGCGACGTTAAATTGTGCGCTTCTTGGGAGGCAACCCATGTGCATTTTTCGCAATATATGTTTCTTTCATTTCGTTGATTTTTGTTGTTGTGTTGTTTTATATGTTTGTTGATATGTTGCAGAACCTAAGTGTTGAAACCCAGAAAATTCCTAGGACAGCAGTTACACAACACATTCGACGGACCGTCGATTAGATCGACAAAACGTCGAATGCACCATTGAGTGGATCACATGAAAGATTGGTCACTAGAAATAATGGCAAATCGACGACAGGTTTGATGCTCCGTCGAACTGATCGACGGTCAGATCGACGGGCGTTCTTCTGCTCTTTAATAATAGTAAAAAAAAGAACAGAGGGACACGGAGGGTCGTGATAAAAAGACGGACCGTCGATTGATTCGACGCTCCGTCGATTGAACAACCCCTCCGTCATTTTAACTCGACGATTCAGGGACATGGGTTTTTAAACGCACGTTTGTTACCCCCCTTTATTTCATATGTAACGTCTCCCTCTCTCTCTATTTCTCTCTCTCTCTCTCTCTCTCTCTCTCTCTCTCTCGCTACTACTTCTCCCGCTTTGCCTTAACTGCTACCCCAACCCTACCCACTCTCCCCTTTCTTCACCAGTCATTACCGCCACTCCCCCCCCCCCCCCCCCAACTACTTTATCCCCCTTTGAGTGTGATTTTTTGAGTAGTTTGTTTTCCATCTCTAGCAAGTTGCACTCATCTTCAAGGTATGTGACTTATTGGATTAGTTTTCCCTTGTGATTGTTTGTTTTTGCATTCTAGGGCTTATGTTGCTTATTTTTGATTGCTTTCCTTATTTTTGCATCGTGTTATTTTCGCCTGGTATGCTTATATTTTTTGCTGGGGGTGATTTGTTGATTTGTTTGTGGTTGTTGGGTGATTGATTTTTAGCCAAGTCGGAGGGCATCACGACAAACACACCTCAGTCATGAGGTTGTTGTTGTTTTGCCCACCAACTGTTCGATGAAATGCCAAAGTGGGGCATTGTGGGTCACAATGGCTTGGGGGGCATTACAACATTCGAGTTGTTTTACCCGCCAAATGTTTTTCCTAGTCTAACCCAAGCCAACATGGGGAGAAGTCTGAGTAACCCCAACATACGTGACGTTTGGCACATCGGCCAAAGAATGTATAGGATCTGTAGTCTAGCACGCGAAACACATTCGACGCTCAATTCGACGGCCCATTGATTCAATCGACGGACCGTCCTATTCAACGTCGAATGAGCCTGGTCTAATGTTCTTGGCCAAAACAACATCGACGGTGGACTCGACGGCCCGTCGAACCGCTCGACGGCCCGTTGAACCGATCGACGGGGCGTCTTTCCCACCGTCGTTTAGTTTAAATTTCCAGTAGCCACTTTGATGCTGAAATGAGATCGACGGCCCGTCGAATCGATCGACGGGGCGTCTTTCTCACCGTCTTTGAATCGATATTTCCAGTGGCTCACCAGCGATTGACGATGCGATCGACGGCGCGTCGAACAGCTCGACGGGAACTTAGACGCTTCGTCGATCTATTCGACGATTCTTTAGCACATTGACGGACCACTGGTAGCTTTAACAATGATCGCATGTCTTGTACTTTTGACTGATTCTTTTATGTTTTTATGGTTATCTTAACAATGAAGTGTATTCTTTTCTCAGGAATGCCTCCAATGAAGCAAGTCAAGCGGGGTGGTGGTCCCAGACGAGGCCGAGGTCGGGGTCAAACAACCCTTACTCTTAGGGACGAACCCTCTGACTCTGAAAATCAAGTGGTAGTCCCAACGACTCGATCGAGAGCTCAGACCACCACGCCCCAAGCAGAATCACCCACTTTGGTCTCTTCTCAGTCTACCGAGGGGACTTCATTCTCCACATTCGCTGATTCTAGTGATGCAGCGACAGACCAACCAGCCGCTCCTGAGCGAAATTCAGATGAGGAGCACGAGCGGCTGCGACTGCAAAAGATGGAGATAGCAGCAGTCCGCTTCCCCTATCAAGGGTGACACAAGTACTATGTCAAAGGGGACACTACAGTCGACGGGGGTCATCCGAGCAGAAATATTCAGGAGGAAGAACAAATCAGTATGAGCGGCTTGGAGAGCTACCCTCGGATTACCGATCTCATCCAGCACTATCATCTTGAGGCATTCACCCAGCCTCCAGGGGATTATTGCCCGACCATGGTTCAGGAATTCTATGCTACATACAGGGTAATGCTCGAGCAGCACCAAAAGAACAAGAGAGCTTTGACAGCTGCCCCTCCATTGGACACAGTGTATGTTCGGGGTGTCCATGTTGACGTCTCAGCGCGCACAATCAACCGGTTTTATTTTGGTGATGACTTCGTGGCGCCTACCACAGTGGAATATGATGATAAAATGGAAAGACGGGCTGAGCAATCTGTACGGGAATGGTTTGCGACCAGGCCCATGGTTGAGAAAATTGGATGCCAAAATCCATAAGGCACATATCAGCTTGGAAGCTATATTTTGGTGGAATTTCGTCATCTATCGGGTTCTGCCCACGGGATCAGATAACATAGTCACACCAAATAGAGCAGTGGTTGTGGCTTCTATGCTATCGAGGTACCCAATGAACTTGGGTGATTTGATCAGTAGGGCCATCTGGGCACGCACATCACAGGAGGCGACAACCTTGATATTCCCGTGCCTCATCACGCAGTTGTGTCGATTGGCCCAGGTGAGGCACCTTGAGGCATTTACAGCTACTCTTCAGGCAACAAAGGTGTGCGACATCACACGGAGTAGGGATGAGACCCTCCGTACATCTCAGGCCACCAGTACTTCATTGCTAGAGCTCATGGATGAGCAGGCTGAGCATGTCACAGATTCAGTACCTCAGGGCACAGAAGTATTGTCCACCACAGAGGCCTCCACACCATCTGTAGCTGCTGCTACCCCTTTTTCTGAGGCACCACCTCGGCCCGCTATCCCATCTGCATCTCCTATTCCTCCGACAGCCACAGCATCAGCTTCCGAGGATCTCTTTGTCCTCAACAGAGCCAACTTCAGGGAGTTTCCAATCAAAGCAGAGCGTGCTGATCAGTAGGTGACCCAGATACTACAGCAGTTGGGTAGATTCGTCCGACAAGAGATTGCACCGGAGTTGGAGCCCCTTCAGGATGCTATGGAGAGGCATCATGCTAGAGTCAATTTGATCACTATTGAGAAGAAGAGTGACTTTGGTACTTCGGGAGATTTGAAGACCGAGCTTGACCAGATCCGAGATGAGATTGCATCACTTCAGACGAGAGAGCAGATTATTGTGGATGACCCGACACCACCTGCACCAGTCGCCAACATTTCCGATTTGATCAGAGTAGTTGATTTGGTGACTGAGGAGCCGAGGGAGAGTTGCAAAAGAAAGAGGCCTGTCAAAATAGCTGATGATGAGGATAAGGAGGAGGACAATGAGGATGAAGACCTCGAGCTTCAAGAGGGTATTCGGTGGTCACGCCTGGATATGAGGTTCACCGGCGCATCTTCCAGCACTAGTGCTATCCCAGCGCCAGTCAGGCCGATCACGATAGCTCCTCAGGACCTGCAGCCACAGAGCCAGTCAGCTCCACCGCTTCAGTCCACCGAGTCAGCCGCCGAGAGGACCCCCATTCAGACTGCTGCGGGGGAGGCACCTCAACAGCAAAATCAGGATTAGAGTGTTTCAGGTCGGCACCACCACCATGGGGTGATGGTATGATTTTTGATGCATTGGGGACAATGCATCTTCTTTTTGCTGGGGATGGGGTAACCTGATGTACTTTTCAGTATTTATATTTGTTTTATGGATTAAAGTAATTGTGACTCTCATGGTTGTTGCATTTTGGAACCTATGGCATGGATTTTGGATGAAAAAGGATCTTTATGATATGTTTTATGGATCGATTTGAAATTGACCCCTCCAAAATTTGGTGGCGTATCTCAGGTTGTAATGAATTGACATGTATGGTTCTTTTTGTGACATCATAGATATTAGAGTGTGTATGAATTGAGTGTTCAAATCCTTATGCCATTGTGAGTGTGAGAACTTTTTGTGTTCATTATTAGCATATGTGGATTCAGAACTTACCTGGTAGGTCGTGCTATATTGCTTAGGATAGTCGGTTGTGAAGTGATCATAGGCTTTCCTTCTGAATTGTCACGTCAGCCTTAAAAATCCCAAAACCTGTTCTATATGAATATCACTAGTTCCCATGTTGAGCCTTTGACTTTTTCTCTTGATTAGCCGTAACAAACCTTTTCCCCATTTCATGACTTCATTCTATCTTTGCACTCATTCCCTCCTTGACACTACTAGAGAAAAGAGGCGAATCGCCTAAGCTGGGGGTGGTATATGTGTGAAGTAAAGGCCAAGAGCCTAAAGCTGGGGGTGTGTGAGTTGCATAATCAAGAACTAGATGTGATAGCGGATTAAATTTGAGAAAAGTTTATAAAAAAAAAAAATCATGTACATATATGTACGTATATATATAGTTTTATAGTAATAATAATATTGTCTCATAAAAAGATTGTAAATTCTAGTAAGGGAAAAATCACATCTTAGTCATGAGTTGAAGAATGAATAGATTGGGCATGAGAAGAAAGGTCAAATTCTGTAGTGTCGAGGAGGATGAGTCACTAATTCCCAAATGAGTATCCTACCCGTCCCCGAACCTACATTACAACCCAAGAACAAGTCCTATAGTGATCACAATTGAACCATCCGAAAGTGTTAGGCATTGAAATTAAAGGCAAGCATATGGTATCTGCACTTGTAAATCATGAACTTCTTTGTGAGCGCGAGTGCTTTCTATTCTCATCCATCCTTCTCCCAAATTCTTATTGAAAAAATTGTGTGTTGGACATTTTCCAAGCTAAGTGAGGGCATAATGGTGAATAATCACACGCATAAATGCTTCTAATAATGTGATGTCATCAATTGAAGCGTCAAAGTCAATTCTAACAAGTTGTTTTGAAACGAACCCTGTTTGGAAATGATGAAAGAGGGAGTTGATTTGAAAAATGCACATGCCGGTAGCGATGAGCAAACACCATTGTAGTCACCTTTACTTTATTCTTAGCATAGTTGCAATTTTATTTTGTGGTTTCTTTGTTTGACTTGCTTGAGGACAAGCAAAGATCCTAAGTTGGGGTATTGATGCGCCGCGGATTTGTGGCACATTTGACACTTTTTTTACTACGAATTTTGGTTGTTTTCAAGTAAGTCTGGTTCTCGTTAACATGTTTTGTTGTGTTTTAGGAAAACAATGGCCCAAAAGCACAAAGCAAAGAACAACAGAAAAATTGGCCAGAAATGAAGAATCGACGGTCCGTCGATCAGCCGACGAACCGTCCTTTGCAGCGTCGATAAGCTCGATTTTCCAGTGATGACAAAGTTGAAGACGACAAAGGATGGAGGCATCGACGAAGCGTCGAATTGATCGACGGTTCGTCGTTTGTGTCGTCAAACAGGATCTCTCACCAACAGGAGAAAAAGACGGAATACTCGACGGAGCGTCGAATTGAATGTAACACGGTGTTGAAGGTACATAGGATGGAACACTCGACGGATCGTCGAACGATCGGCGATCCGTCGATCTTGCTATCGGGGGCACTTTTGTCAGTTTTCTGATGTGTGTTTTTGGAGCCTATTTAAAGAACATTTTAGGTTTTTCTTTCCATTCAGATTTTATTGTACTCAACTAAAAAGTCTCATTGGTGGGTGAGCATGGAATACTCCCCTTTTGGAGCCCAGTGAAGACACAAGATTCTATATTCCATCATCTTTATTGCATTTGTAAGATTTATGCCTCATTTATTGCTTACTACTTTTGAGACCATAATGTGTGAGTAGTCTCTTTAATCAAAGTTGTGGACCCAAATGATGGCTGCTATGTAATGGGTATCTAACATTGTATATATATATATATATATATATATATATATATATATATTTAATGGGTTGTGATGTATTTTATTATTTCTCATATTCATTGTTCTATAAGTGGTTGCAAACACTTGTTCATGCACAAACCCTAGTTTATTTGGAAAGATGAACTAGGGTGTGAGTTGAAATAATATAACAAGGACTCGGGGCGCTAACCCTCATTTAATGAAATCGCTTAGGAATAATATGAGTTCTACTTGGCATGTTTAATCAACCTTATTTATAACTTTTCTGCATTTGGGAAAATCATGAAAAGAAATACTTTCTAACTATTGGAAAATATTAGAAAGTGTGTTAGAGATTAAGTGCATACATAACCGCGACTCATTAGAAATATATCATATTGACACCCATAGCATAACGTCTAATCATTGCGGGGACACAACTTTGGTTCTCCAAATCCAAACAAATTTCAAACAGTTCAAAATAGCAAATACAAACCAAATCTCCTTTTTAAAATATTCGGAATAGGATTAAAGCCTTTAAAGACTAGTATCGCATACAATTAGTACCATTTTCTCTCCATATTCCCTGTGGGATTCGACCCCAACCTTGTTTGGGTTACTATATTTGACAACGTCTGCTTTACGCCATTAATAGGTGTAATTTGAGCGTATTAGAAATGCTGCCCAAATTTCACTAGATCACTTAATAGTTTAGTTTCATAAGCGTTTTGACGACTTAACCTAAGTATGAATCATCTTGAATGTAGATTTTCAAGCTTGGGAGAATAGATGTTCAGTTTTTATGTAAGACGACAAGGCACGTTAAGGCTGTCCCTTTCTGTCACAACCCGACTAGGGGGCTATGACGGGTACCCGGAGCTGACTACCGAGCACCACTCGTTAGACTATTCATCATACTCAACCTGGACATATATAAACCCCAAAGCTATACATAGATATATATAAGCCCGTACGGCTACAAAAATGATATACAAAAATGTACACTGGCATCATCATGGGACACAATTTGCCCACACGTACGTATCTACGAGCCTCTACTAGAGTACTAGACATAAGGACGGGACAAGACCCCGTCGTGCCCAAATATGTACACAAAATAATGTGTCAAATAGCACCTCCGGAATAATAGAGTGCTCCTGAGAATCTGATGATCAGCTCCTATGAATCTGGGCCACCTCCCTGTCTACCTGTGGGCATGAACACAGCGTCCAAAAAGAAAGGACATCAGTACTAACATTATACGGAGTATGTAAGGCATAAACAACAATAATACATCGATGAAATAAGGAGACATCAAGTAAGGAACAACCTGTAACTGACTGTCACTTAAGACTGAATAATGCATGCTAATTTACTTCATAAACAGCATCATGTCATGTATGCATATATAAGCTGCATGTACAGGTACGGTGTGATAATCGTTAGCCTGCGTCCAGGCCTCACACGTCCGAGGTAAACATCTCATGCCGCCCATTAGTGGTGTCTGCCCATGCCCTCTAGACATGGTGTATATGTCGTCCGCCTTAGCGGTGTCTGCCCGACCATATAGGTACGGTGTAATCTCATTATCATGTACATCTTACAAGGCATGCATAAGGACTCTAAGACAAACTATAACTCTATCGGGGTGATGTAAGATCGTGAACCCCCGATTTCCATTATAGCATAATCATGAGCACCCTGCCTCACCTTGAAGGAACTAACATTATAAGGTGAGTGTAACAACAATGAGCAACATCGAAGAATCATATAAAGATCATTAACTTCGTAGAAGTAGAATATCATGAGCTTCAGGATCTATAGACTTGGACTCATCATCATCATCGTTATATTCATAATACATTTCTTATCTCAATCTCTTGTAAAGCTCCTTGTAACATAGACTCATAGTTTCCGGATTGTAGGAAGGTCATGGAAAATAAAGAGAGTTATATCATGAGAATCATGCCTTGGAAAAAGAAGGGACTAGCCTTACATACGTCGATGTCTCTCTAACTTTATCAATTAATCGCTTTCCTCTAACGTTCATGATTCTACATTCAAGAGAGTTCGTACTAGAATTAGGTAATCGGAAATATACTTAAGCTTAAGCTAAAGTTAACGAAAATTGGACAACATTTCCTTTGTTTCTACTTCTTTCCCCATATAATATAACAACTCCCAAACGTCAATAACAATATTCATAATATCACAATGAACAATCTTCATCAACCATACATTATTCAATTCTCCTACTTCCATTTCAAGGGCACCCATAACCATGGTCATAATACAACATTACATTCATCCTCATATAATGTTTCTCCCATATTCTTAATATCATTTATACATATTTATACTCGCAGCGTATCAAGAATCATGATTTATATTAAGTTACTACTAAAAAATGCCACTATTCTCATATTTGTAACCCATCTTCTACTTCCTTCCATAATCCAAGTATTTCAACCTCTCAATACTCTAAATAACATACAATGATCATAAAAATCACCTTTGATTATGTAGGAGTAATTTTTAGATGCAAATGCTTCACTTGAAAAAAAACCCTAGGTTCAATCTAAAGAGTTTTCTTGACTCCAAGCAACCCTAGAGAGCTTCTTGCGCTTGATTCCCTTGGTTTGATGAAGTTGATCCTTGATTTCCTTTGGATATGTGTTGGTATGATATGGGGAGAGTTTTAGAGGTTTCTTGAGGTGTGGAGAAAAAATGGGAAATGAAATAATGAACTTGGGGTCCCTTATATAAAACTTAAAAATCTGTCCCGACCATGTTATACGGACACATATGCGGTCCATACAATTTATACGGTTCGTATATATGACCGTATAATTCTTCCAGTGGAGACTCTTCTCTGGACAGGTTCTACGGTCCCTTATATGGACCGTATAAATTATACGGGCCGTATAAGTTGGCCGTATAACTCCCGGTTTTTCCGAAGTTATTCTCGTCGTTTCGTTTGATCTCCAATCCTTATGGAACCTTCTTAACACTTGTTTAATACTTCATTAACAATATAAGGGGAATTGTAACTCTTCTTTAAGATATCATTAAGTCAACATTAACTCAATACTTTGTAAATCCTTTCCGAAACACAACGTATACTTCGCCTTTCCTAACGAACTTTCTTTGCTTGCCTCAAGCGTCTTTGGAATCTTAATGGGAACCGTAAACTACTACTTCTTACTTGTAAAAACATCATATACTTCTTTCCCTGCATTAATCTATTCACTGTGCAACGACATGAAATTTTTCGAGGTGTAACACTTTCTTGCTTATGGCATGATCTTTGTTGACACAAACCCACACAAATGATATCCATAATGTCCTTATTCCTAGAAATACTAGAAGGTTATGGTTCTTGATGTTCTCATGATATTATTGATATTTTTCTCATGATTATTGATCTTTATCTTATGGTTATTGATCTTATTCATTGATGTTGATCTTATCTTATGGTTATTGTTCCTTCAAGGTGAGATACGTTCATGATGATAGTTTCGTAATGGTAATTGGAGGTTTACCGACCTTACGTCACTCCGATAGAGTCATGACGTTTCTTTGAGCTCTCATGCCTGCTTTATATATATATATATATATATATATATATATATATATATATATATGATAGTTTTCACACTGAGCCGCGCTATAGTCGGCCGGGTACAATACCTATTGTGTACACCACTGCAGTTAGGTACGAATAACACCAAGCCTTATTATGGACGGGTAGGGATAACACTGAGCCTATATGGCCGGGTACAGTATTATGATATATGTATATATATGATTTTTTTTTTAAAGAAAGCATGCATGTCATCCGTCTTCAGAGGCATTATGATGTACAAGTATCCCTCTTATCTCTTGTTACTTTCATATTTATGGTATGTTGTTTTCCATACCTTACATACTCAGTACTTTATTTGTACTGAGTTTTTTTTATTTATGGACGCTGCGTTCATGCCCGCAGGTAGACAGGGAGACGGATCAGACCCGTAGGCTGCTTTCTCAGTGATTGTATAAGAGCACTCCATTTATTCTAGAGTTACAGATCACCGTGGTATGATTCTTTTGTGTATATATGGGCATGGCGGGGTCCTGTCCCGTCCTTATTACGTTCTGCACTCCATGTAGAGGCTCGTAGACAGATATGCACAGTTAGATGCTTTATGACCTTCTCAGTCCATATTTTATTACTAAACTCATCACACCTCATGTCCCTCAAGGTACGAGGAACATACTTCTCTATGAAGACCTAATAAAACTGAGTCAATGCCAACGGAGGCAATCCCGCTGACCTACACTCCACAAAATCCCTCCATCACAACTTGGCATCATCCAAAAGCTGGAAGGTCTCAAACTAAAGACCATACTTCTCCGCCGCGCCAATCTGATGGAGCCTCTCATGACAGTCCATGATGAACTCATACGCATCCTCAGCCTCAGTGCCATAGAAGACTGGAAGCTTCATCTTAGTGAACCTCCAAAACAAATAATGCTCATCATCAGTCGACATCGGCCCTGCCACCGGTCTAAGAAATACCTCAAGTCTTGGAGCCTCATATAAATATGGGGCCACAGTTGCAACATGCTTTACCCCTAGAGAACGAACTCTGTCCGGAGCCTGACCACCCAATCTCACACCCCGGCCAGCTGGAACAGCTAGTAGCACACCTGCCTCAGTCAGACTATTTAACCGGTCCAACACTCGGCCTATAACATCTCTCACTATTGGAGCAGCCATTACCTCTGGCTGAGCTGGTGCTGTTGCAACCTCTGCTGCCTCATCTGGAACTACCCGAGGGTCGGGTGTCACGACCCAAATTTATGTCCGTGCAGGCACCTACTTATTCCCACCTAGTAGGCGAACCCTTCCCTTACCAACTAACACATTAAGGAAAGAAATTAAATAAATTCATCAATAAACCATTTATCTTCACAAATGTAAAAATATACAAAAGACTTTACAGCGTTTTCCCAAAAATCTGGTCTAGACAAGTACAGGAGCTTCTAAGACATGACTAGAACTAAAGTGAAATACAATAAAACAAATAAGTGGGACAACTTTATTGGAGTGCGAGAACAGAGTCTTCAAGATATTCCTGACCAATCTCCGGTCTAGAATTTCACGAACTTAACCTGAAATAG
This sequence comes from Lycium barbarum, assembly GCF_019175385.1. Taxonomy (NCBI): domain Eukaryota; kingdom Viridiplantae; phylum Streptophyta; class Magnoliopsida; order Solanales; family Solanaceae; genus Lycium; species Lycium barbarum. Next base: position 33,125,164 of record NC_083340.1, read on the forward strand.
ATCTACACCCCAAAAGGGTGTAGCAAGTTCAGTATCAGTACAACATTCGCCCTGCTAAGTATCATAGGCCGACCAAGATTAGAAAATCATAACAACAATAAATAAAAATGGATAAGTATGGTAGGCAGCAAATTTAGACAATAAGCAATTAAGCAAAGTAAAAAGGGAAAAGAGAACTCCACCATCTCCTAGCTCTCAAGGAACAACTAACTAAATCAACCCTAACACCATTCTGTTACACCTACTCTCAATAAGGAAAGAGATACCCACACTAATTATAATAAGGCAAATGTCAACACAAATGGACCTCAACCAAGAATAAGCCTCGCCGCAATCTAACACTCAAGATACTACTTCGACTTACGCCATAGCCGATGCCAAGCAACAACTACCCTCACCCATAGGATGATCAAATCAACTCCTATTCACGTACTACTAAATCATCTAGCATCAATTCTTAAACATACTATCACACTCAAATAATCACTATGCCAAGCCAAGGTACGCTTAAGTCACAATTCCCTCACCTCCCCAAGAATAAACATAAGTCAGGTTTTCAAGTGTAGTCTTTCTTTCCAGAACCGAAAATAGCCAAAATAATCAACCAAAATACGCAAAGGTCAGTACCAATTCCAACATCTCCCCTAGGGTCCATTGTAAGCCCGAACATAAACACGACAACCTCTATCAAGCTCAGAAATCCCTACAAGTCAATAATAGTCTGAACCAAGCAACATGAGAATATAATATGAATGCAAATGAAAATGAGATGCAATGACACACACACGCTTCGAACGGACGATGTCTATGCGCCGACAGTCATGAACTATGGGGGACGGCTAAGTCCATGTACCTGCTGTGGCATACAGCCTGATCCAATAGTCAGTGTTGCGGGACGTGCAACCCGATCCAAGTCAGTGTTGCGGTACATGTAACGTGATCCAAGTTAGTGTTGTGGTACGTGCAATTTGATCCAAGTCAATGTTGCAGTGCGTGCAACCCGATCCAAGTCACTGTTGTGGTATGTGCAACCCGATCTAAATCGGTGTTGTTGTACGTGCAACCCAATCTAAATATATATATCAAAATCAATGAGTGAATGCATAATAACAATGATCGCATGGATGAATGAATGCTCGTGCCATACTTGGACACATATCACAACAACATTAATGTCATAACTTTCCTTTCCTTTCAACTAGTCCCCCATAGTGCATAGAATCCTCCAAACTTATAGTAATCGCTAAGCATGAGTCCTAGAGTTACTAACAGGCCATAAGCCCGAACACATAACCACAAGTCAACACAACATATCAAGGCGACAAACCACGAACAACAACACCTACCTAAGTATTCATCCCAACTTCATACCCGAAGGTGCATATGATGTCTCCATCGATCCCTAATTTAATCTACAATCTTAAGTCTAAAAAATTCAATTTAGAATAACTATCCCAACTCCTTATTCATCGACCCATACACGCTTTCTCCAAAACTTTCAATTTGCATATATATATGAATTACTAATCGAAGTCAATCAAGTAAATCGTAACCTACCTCGAGACCAAGTAGGTTCCACGAACATCTCGCTGATCTTCAGCATCACATTTTTGAACCGTGACCCGCAATAGAGAGTCTTGGAATATCAAGGAACCCCAAAGAACAAGATTCAATATTCTAGGAATTTATTCAAGCTTGGGGTTTTGCAAGGAAAAGATTTGAATTTATTCTCAACTAGATTCGCTAGGTTTTCAGGAACTAATAATCCAGGTTTTATAGTTAACTAAGTCACCCAAGTCATTACTAATAGTCCACCTCCTAAAAAATCCCAATTTCAAGAACTAACGTTGAAACCCATTTACAAAATTGAGAAAAGATTAGAAACTAGAGGTTGGTTAATCTTCCTAGAGTAAGACTTTGAAGGATTCTTTCAAGAATGCCCAGATTTTAAGCTTAGAAATTCCATTTTATCATCTTAGACTTAAATAGTCAAGAAACCTCCATTTTTATTAGCATGGAAGATGAACTCTTAGTGTAATGGAATACTAAATGGAATAGAGATGAAGTCAATGAGATAAAGGGGTTACCTTCTCCAAGAAACCATGAGATTAGCTCTCCAAATGCCCCAGGTAGCTATTGTGATTTAGGGTTTTCGAGAAAAATAGGGTCAAGTCACAAAATAGGGTTTAAATACTAGGAAAATTCTGTGTTATCCGCCGCGGCGGACTCCATGTCCGCCGCTGCGGTCAAACTATAGCAGAGAAGGAGGCCGCTGCTATGGTCCCATGAAAAAGTTGACTCGACGCTATGGTGGTTCGGAACGCAGCTGTGGTGGTAGCGCCATGGCTGTCCTCTAGCCGCTATAGCGCCTTACTGGGCCCTAGTGACCCTTTGCAATTTTAAATCTTTCCAATATGATGTTGGGTTAATTTAATAGGATAATTTTCCCGCGTGACTAAGTTGCACTGATCAAAAGACATTTTGTGACACGAAACTCGAGAAAATCACGGTAATGGCCGAACAGGTCGTTACATTAGATACCAATTAAACAACCGTTCATCCTCGAACAGTATGGGACAGGGAGGTAATTAGCAAAATAGATTTTAACTCGGAACGAGGATTTACAAGGGTCAACGTTACACCATAATACCCAGCCAACGTCTCAAATCTTTTCCCACATTTGAACTGTCAGAGTCTATGAGTCGTAAATGTTCGTGCATGAACGCACTTTATCAGTCCACTATGATAAATCGATTAAGGAGGCATTCTAATTTAATCGAATTGCGCCTTAAGTGTTTAACCACAAACGAATAAGATAATTAAATAAGAAATCAGGGAGTACCGTCGTAGCGGTGGTGAAGTGCGATGGCATGGCCAAGCTGAAGGTACGTCGGTCTGGGAGAAAAGGGATGGCACGCTGCGGTAGCTAAACCAACCACTACAACGCACCCGCTGGCACGCTGCGGTAGCTAAACCAATAGTTAAAGTGGCTTTCCACCTTTCCCATTCCCCCATAACTTTCCACTACCCAAAAATTTCTTCCTCTTCCACTTTCAATAATCTTTCCCACTCTTCCACACACTTATATATTATACCCCATCTGCTAAATTAAACCCTACACTATCCATTACACCACCCAAACATTGAGAAAGGGCAAGAAAATTTCTTTGGCAAGGAGGCTTCCATCTCAAAATGCAATCTGTTTCAAATCTTCAATTTAAGGTACGTGAACTTGCGGGGGTTAGGTCTCAGGTTGGTGGGGAACGGTGTAAGATGTGAAATGGAACTTTGATTAACATCGAGATGGTGCTACGACTGTGTTATACTATAGGTTATACTGATTTTGAGGCCTTAACCATAAAATATGAAATGAGGTTTTCTCGATTTTTGGGATTTCAACAGTTGGAAATTAAGGGTTGTTTTGTTGTTAGAAACAATTCCCTGTGGGGTTTAGAAGATTTTCATGCTTGTTTAGGACTTGATCCGTGAGAAAAATTCCGATTTGGGTCCAAAAATTTAGAGAAATGTTTTGAAAATTTTGGGGATAGGCTATTGGGGATGACGAGTCACTGTGGCGGTCATCGTGACCATTGGACGATGATGCCATGGTGCACTTTAGGTGCGCTAGGGAGGTTAGGAGAGAGAAGAGGATGGGCCGTTATGGCAGAGCCTTCATCTGCCGTGGCATGTCTGCTGGGGCGGTGACCACTACCTTAGATTTTTGAATTTAAGCAAATACTTGGGTGTTCGAATACGAGGTTATTTTTGCTAAGTTATTTGGTTCGTATAAAATCAATTGTTAACTATTCTTGGCGAGTTTGTGACAAAAGTTCGTTCTTGTTGCAGGTATCCCTTTTTCAAGGCATGGATCAGTTCATTCAAGTTCCAAACATTGTTCGATTTGCAGTGGAGAAAGTTATCAATGTTTTCTGGAGTACATGCCTAAGAGTTTATCGCCAGAGAGAGGCTTTGATACGGATAACGTGGACATTGGTGCCCCAAAATTCTATAACCGATTGCATGCTATGAAGTGAGGCAAACTAGTAGAAGATATCGGCAAGGCCAATGAGACTTTAAAGCGAGAGTTTTACGCCATGCTGAAGATGGTTGATTTTTCTTCTCCCGATTCAGAGATTGTGATTAGGGTGGTGATAGTGAAGATTGGGCCTGAGGTTATTAATTCTCATTATGGATTAGATAACCACTCAGTGTCTGAGATGGAGGCAAGGAATGTGGAGGGAAATGGGGCTTGGTTGGTCTCCAATCTTGTGCCGGAGGAGAAAAAGATCAAGGTACATTGGGCTAACGAGAAGACTGGAATCACTAACCATTACTTCACTGCTGAGGCGAGGAGGTGGCTAAATCTGATATCCCGACAAGTGCTCCCTTCTGGAAACACCTCTGTTGTCACATATGTATGGGCTCTCATGATTGCCTATATTCTGGATGGTGTCTCGGTGAACGTGGATCACCATATTATTTAGGAGTGGAGGGAGTTTGTGTCTGAGGCAGGAGGAGGTCCGAGTTTTATGTTCCCTTCACTTATCACTGACTTGTGCGCGAAGGCTGAGGTTCCTCTGAGGAGGATAGATGATGGGCGGATTCGGATATCCCGTTTCATCTGCTATTGGTGAGGGGTCATGATACGCTTGTTCAACATAAGAAAAGGGGACTGTAGGCCATTGCTGGGGCTAGTAGGCGCCAAGGAGATGATTCTGGAGCACCTCCAGTTCAGGGGCCATTCTAGGTGTTGGGTGCCAAGGTGGATGAGTGAAGGCGCTGCTGACTAGTGTTTTCGGGGCTGGCCCTTCGGGCTTTACCGCTGGCTATTTCACCCGGAAGAAGATGGAACAGTATTTAAAGGCCTAGGGGGAGATGAAAACTTAGGTAGGTGCTCTCTAGGCTGTGTACACTACTATGGCCAAGGACCACGGAGATCATCTTACTAAGCTTCAGAAGGGTCTAGACAAAGAGAAGAAAAGGGATAAGGCACGCAGCAAGCTGGGGGTTAGAGTGTGAAGGGGATTCAAGGGCTTGTTCACGATGATGTAGCCGGCTGGGAGTCTTCCATTTGAGGACAGAGATGACCCTGAGCACTACTCATTCCTTGACGATACTGAGGATGGCGCTGATGGTGGAGGAGGTGGCAGTTCAGATAATGATGGCGATGAGGCGACTAGCAGGATGGAAGAGTAAGTGTGTGTTTCCCCTTTTAATGATGATGATTATATTTCCGTTGTAGGGATTATGTTTCAAACATTTGTTTCATTTGGTTTTCATGGATGTTTTAACAATATTTCTTTGCTTTTTCTCATTTGGTTTTGGTGGTTTGGATGTTTTGATGACTTTTGCCCTTGTTGGGCTTTATCTTTATCGGATGGTTGTGTTCTGGAATATGTTTTTGCTGAGTTCAAACAGGTTGGACAGGTTAAGGCAGAATGCACTGATCAACAAGGGTGTTTTCTACTGTAGCGGACGGAAATACCGTTGTAGCGGACGGAAATACCGTTGTAGCGGTAGTGCTATAGCCAAAGGATTGTGCACTATGGCGGTATGAGGCTAATCTGAGGGTACGCTGTAGCGGACATGGATCCGCTATGGCGGTGTTGATATAACAAAGAGGCCACACTCCATGGTGGCAAGAAAAATTTCATGGGGACCGCTATAGCGTTCACGAGACTGCTATGGCGGACAATGAACCACTACGGCGACAAACTGTAACAGTGGCATTTTCTAATGCCACATGACCTTGCCCAACACTAGAAATTTATCGAATTGCTTTTCGTATACGAACATACCACACCACTTCATAACAATAATCGAGATACCAATTGGAGTCAACTAGACACCAATTGGACACATCTTAAGGATTCAAACTTCCGAAATGGCACGATAAGAAGAAAAGAAGGCAAGACTTCCTAAATGCCTTATAGCCTCCCGTGGGTGGGTACGCCATTGCACAAGACTCTACTAGATATTGCTCTTGTACTTGTGAGACCGGTACCCTAGGGCTCTGATACTAACTTGTCACGACCCAAATTCAGGTCCGTGCGGGCACATACTTATTCCCACCTAGAAAGCAAACCCTTCCCTTACCAACTAACACATTAAGGAACGAAATTAAATAAATTCATAAATAAACCATTTATCTTCACAAATGTAAAAATATATACAAGACTTTACAACGTTTTCCCAAAATATCTGGTCTAGACTAGTACAAGAGCTTCTAAGACATGACTAGAACTAAAGTTAAATACAATAAAACAAACGAGTAAGACAACCCTGTTGGAGTGAGATAACAGAGTCTTCACGATAGTCCTGACCAATCCCCAGGCTAGAATTTCACGAAATCAACCTGAAATAGAGCTACACCCCAAAAGGGTGTAGCAAGTTCAGTATCAGTACAACACTGGTACTAGTAAGTATCATAGGCCAACCACGATTAGGAAATCATAACAACAATAAATAACAATGGATAAGTATGGTAGGCAGCAAATTTAGACAATAAGCAACTAAGCAAAGTAAAGAGGGAAAAGAGAACTCCACCATCTCCTAGCACTCAAGAAACAACCAACTAAGGAAAGAACTACCCACACTAACCATAATAAGGAAAACATCAAAACAAACGGACCCTAACCAAGAATAAGCCTCGCCGTAATCTAAAACTCAAGACACTACTTCGACTTACGCCATAGCCAACGCTAAGCAGAAACTACCCTCACCCATAGGATAATCAACTCAACTCCTATTCACGTACTACTAAATCGTCTAGCACCAATTCTTAACTGTAACATCACGCTCAAATAATCGCTATGCCAAGACAAGGTACAGTTAAGTCACAATTCCTACACCACCCTAAGTCAGATTTCCAAATTCAGTCTATCTTTAAGAAATCGACAACAGCCAAAATAATCACCTAACTTCCGATATAGTCTAATATACACAAAGGTCAGTACCAATTCAAACATATCCCCGAGGGTCCATTGCAAGCCTGAATATAAACATGGAAACCTTTATCATGATTAGAAATCTCAACAAGTCAATAATAGTCTGAACCAATGTTACACCTCGGAAAATTTTCCGTTGGTACGCAAGAGAATGAACTAGTGATGAATATGAATGCATGATGTCCATGAGCAAGAAACGACGTTTGATGACCTTAGGCGAGATTTCGAAAGTATCCGATGTGAGACGAGGAAGTTGGCTAAGTTAAGATGAGATACAAGGTGAGCAATGCATGTGCATGGACAGGGGTGATTAAAATGAGAAGTCTAAGAAATATGGGAAGTTGCAGAATTGCAACTGTCCAGTGGTCGTAAATTGCAAAATACGGACCGTAAATTGCTATACGGTCCGTAAACTGGCAGTCGTAAACTGCCATGCAAGGCTTCAACTTTCTGCCAGCCAAGGAAATGGTTAAATACGACCTGGTGGACGGACCGTAAAGTGATTTACGGCCCGTAAACCATGGTCGTAAATCACTATGCATGTAGCCTTAAGTTCTGGTTCTGCTTAAGCTTAAAGACGACCACGAGGGACGGTCCGTAAACTGAAATACGGACCGTAAACCTCCATGGACAACCACTGTTCACCTAGCACAGATTTTTAATTCATTAAATATGAGGATCAAGACTTGTCTTATTTCATTTCCACATTACACCACTTCTCTCTAGAATCATCTCTCTACATTTATTTCATACGTTTTCAAGGACCATAAGCCACCAACAACATAGACAAGTGAATCAAGTGTAAGCAAGCCATTAAATACCATTCAAGTCAAGAAATGCAAATGGAGAAAAACTAGGATTTTGCTCAAAGTGGAGTATTATTAACCAAATCTTGTTCCTACAACTTCTAAGGTAAGATTCATGATTTTTACATGATGTTTAAGGTATTGGAGAATTAAAATACATGGATGGTAGAAAATGTGGTCAACTAGGTCATGAATGGTGAATAGTGACATTTTGAGGAATAGTTTGAATTGAATTATGAATGTTGTTGTGTTACGATATGAATGTATTATAAATGGTACTAAGATCATGAACTCGAAACTTTAGACGAATGGACGAAGTTGGAGGTCATGACCATAAATATGGGAGAATTAGAAGCAAATTGAGAAATCTAGATAATGTGGATGATGTGAATGACTAACGACCATTGTTATGATATTAATGAAGGTATAGACGCTAGCATTGGAAGGAAACGTGCAAGTGTAGAATAGTCCGACGAAAAGGTATGTAAGGCTAACCCTTCTTTCATAAGGCATGGTTCTTGGCCAAATTTCTAATTCCTCTATATGAGTATATTATATTCAAGTGGTTGACGTTCCGAGCTCATAAGCTCACGATCCTTAACATGTACTACGATTGTACTACGCCCTCATATGACGAGTAAGCCTAAGATATGGATATAGCAATAATGATGATGATAGTGATGACGATAATAATAATAATGATGCCAAAGGTGCCTACGGGCTATTATACTTATATGTACCTATGATGGGCTATAATGATACCCCGAGCTTATAACGTCGAGTAGGATATATGTATATGATTATGTATAAAGTATGTATACGATTACGTAACGCGCGCACACCTCTGCAGATGGTACGGATAACCCTGAAGCCTTGGTAGGGCCAGGTAGAAATAACATTGAGCCTTGGTTGGCTAAGTACGTATGAAACACCGAACCTTATGGTCGGGCACGCTATGTATGTATATAAGTGTATGGCTATGTATATAATATGAATATGAATGTGAAAAGACTATGTATACGAATGCGAATAAGGACATGTATACGAATATGAGCACAAGTATGGTACGAGTACTATTATGGAATACGGATGATGACGTAGATGTACAAATACGTGTGAAAAATGGAAAGTCCTACGAAAGGCAGGTAAGCGCTATGACGATGATATTATTGTCTCCCCCCTCCTATGCTATTTCATATGTTGTTCATGATGCTTATTTATTGATGTTGCTCATGCTTTACATACTCAATACATTCTTCGTACTGACGTCCTTTTATTTTTGGACGATGCGTCATGCCCGCAGGTGCACAGGGAGACAGACTTGATCCATAGCTGCCTATTCGGAGATTACATAGAGAGCTTCATTTCCTTCGGAGCCATATCTTTTGGGTACTCATTATTTTGTGTATATAATTATGGGCATAGCGGGGTCCTGTCCCGCTAATGTGATATGTTATACTCTTAGAGGCTCGTAGACATGTGTGTGTGTGGGTAGATGTGTTTGGCCTTGTCGGCCTATGTTTAGTATATCATTTTGTCGACCACGTGGGCCCATGTACATGGATGTGGCATAGATGCCTATGATGATATAAATGGGTTGTTGTCCAAATGGCACTAGTTGACGAATGAATGGAAATGCATGTATAATTATGTGGCTCACCTAGATGTAAGTATAAGAGTAAGCTAAGAGGGTGCTCAGGTGGGTTAGCACCGGGTGCTCGTTGCGGCCCCGAGTCGGGTCGTGACAAAAGTGGTATCAGAGCAGTTCAGTCCTAGGATGTGTCTACGAGCCGTGTTTAGTAGAGTCTTGGTTATGGGTGTGTTGCGCGCCACACTTATAAACAAGAAGCTGCGGACATTTTAGGAATATATGACCTTCTTTCTTCATAAGAATCGTGCGATAGAGCTTTGATGTAGGAAATTCTTGCTCCTAAATCGTGTGTTGTGTATTTCAGAGATGCCTAAAAAGGGAATGGCTACGGCAGCCCAAAAGGGCAAGACGATGGCAGAGAAGCGGGCTAAGAAAGCACCGCCACCGGTAGTAGAGGAAGGTGAGTCCCAGAGTGTGGCTCAATCTCAGTCCTCCTAGACAGTGCCTATTACTGAGGAGCGTGAGGGAGCCTCAGCCCCAGCTCCAGCTTCTCCAGCTCATCCACCAGATGCTTCGGGCCAAGATGTGAAAGAGGCTATTAATTTGTTGACCCAGTTGGTTGCGGCCCAGGCTCAGAGGCAAGGTTCAAGGTATGGTGATAGGGCTGTTAGTGCAAGGGCCTATGATTTCATTACTTTGAACACCCCGGAATTCTTTGGGTCAAAGTCGGAGGAGGATCCCCAGGACTTTATTGATGGTATGCTAAGGACGCTCCGGTTGATACATGCTTCAGACACCGAGTCGGTAGAGCTAGCGTCCTATAGATTGAGAGATGTCTCGATCCAGTGGTATACAGTATGGATGGATTCGCGGGGAGCCAATGCACCTCCCCCGGTATGGCAAGAGTTTGTTGATGCTTTTCTCCGTCACTATATGCCTCCAGATGTTCGGCGAGCAAGGGCCGATAAGTTCTTAAATTTGAGGCAAGGTAGTATGAGTGCCCTAGAGTATAGCCTCCGCTTTAACTCCTTGGCTAGGTATGCTTCGGCCATAGTGGCAGATATGGGCGACAGGGTACACCGATTCGTAAAGGGCCTAGGGCTACACTTGATGGATAAATGCTTGACTGCGTCCCTTCAGGACGGTATGGATATTGCACGCATTCAGGCACATGCTCAGAACTTAGAGGAAAGCCTACAGCAGTGGAGAAGTGAACGTGAACAGGATAGGGGACATAGCAAGAGGGCCAGATCTTCGGGCCCAATAAGTGAGTCCAGAGGCGGACACAGGCAACAGTTCCCTAGACATTCGGGCTATTCGATGACCAGTGTACCTCCACAGTTTTCAGGCCAGAGTCTTGATAGATCTACTCATCCCGGGCCGAGTCAGAGTTATTCGGGGTACCAGTTTAGAGGTGATTCAGGCCAGTCAAGGCCACCTATACCACGATGTTCCCAGTGTGGGAAGTCGCATTGGGGTCAATGCCGATTGGGTTCAGATGTTTTCTATTCATGTGGTCGACCGGGCCATATTATGCGTGATTTCCCCTCAGTGCATGGTAGAGGTAGGACCCAGCCATCAGGGTCGGTAGCCGGATCTTCGGCATATGTACGCCCTACGGGGCCAGGTTCACATGCGCCAGTTGGCCATGGTAGAGGTAGAGGCAGAGCTCCCATTACTAGCGGTCCTCAGCACCGTATTTATGCTTTGGCTGGACGCCAAGATCTTGAGTCTTCTTCTGATGTGGTCACAGGTATATTATCGGTATTCTCTCATGATGTATATGCTTTGATTGATCCGGGCTCCACATTATCATATGTTACTCCATATATTGCGGGTCGATCTATAATTGAGCCGGAGTCTATCAAGCCTTTTGAGGTGTCTACACCCGTGGGTGAATCGGTAATAGCTAGCCGAGTGTATAGAGGTTGTGTAGTCGTGATTTGTGACCGTCGTACCATGATTGATTTGCATGAGCTAGAGATGGTAGATTTTGATGTCATTATGGGCATGGATTGGTTGGCTTCTTGTTATGCCAATGTTGATTGTAGAATGAAGATGGTTCGTTTCCAATTTCCGGGAGAACCAGTCTTAGAATGGAAAGGAAATACGGCATCACCAAAAGGTAGGTTTATTTCCTATCTAAAGGCAAGGAAGATGATCACGAAAGGGTGCATTTATCACCTAGTGCGAGTTCAAGATGTAGAAGCTGAGTCGCCGACTCTACAGTCAGTTCCAGTGGTGAACGAATTTCCGGATGTGTTCCCGGAAGAGCTTCCAGGCCTTCCTCCCGAGCGAGAGATCGATTTTGCGATTGATGTGTTGCCAGACACTAGACCCATATCTATTCCTCCCTATAGAATGGCACCCGCAGAGTTGAAAGAGTTGAAGGAGCAAGAAAGACTTGCTTGAAAAAGGCTTTATTAGGCCTAGTTCGTCCCCGTGGGGAGCGCTCGTACTGTTTGTCCGAAAGAAAGATGGCTCCTTCAGGATGTGCATCGATTATCGGCAGTTGAATAAAGTGACGATTAAGAACAACTATCCTCTCCCGAGGATCGATGGCTTATTTGATCAATTGTAAGGTGCCAAGTGGTTTTCAAAGATTGATTTGTGGTCTGGGTATCATCAAGTGAGAGTCAGGGAAAGAGATATCCCTAAGACGGCCTTCAGAACAAGATACGGTCACTTCGAGTTTCGAGTGATGTCGTTTGGGTTAACTAATGCTCCGGCAATATTTATGGACCTAATGAACAATGTATTCAGACCTTTTCTGGATCTATTTGTAATTGTATTCATCGATGACATCTTGGTGTATTCTAGATCCGAGGACGAGCATGCGGATCATTTGCGAATTGTCCTTGGAATTCTTCGAGCTCGAGAGTTGTTTGCAAAATTCTCCAAGTGTGAGTTTTGGTTGAACTCGGTATCATTTCTGGGTCATATCGTTGCAGCCGATGGTATTCGAGTGGATAGCCAAAAGATCGAGGCCGTGAAGACTTGGCCAAGGCCCATGACTCCTACGGAGGTTCGTAGCTTTTTGGGCTTAGCAGGATATTATAGAAGATTTGTTGAGGGTTTTTCTTCTATTTCTGCGCCACTCACCAAGTTGACTCAGAAGTCAGCTAAGTTTCAATGGACAGATGCTTGCGAGCGTAGTTTGCAAGAGTTGAAAGACCGATTGACTTCAGCCCCAGTCTTGACACTTCCAGAGGGATTGGAAGGATATGTTATTTATTGTGATGCTTCAGGCGTCGGGCTAGGCTGTGTATTGATGCAAAATGGTAAGGTGATTGCGTACGCTTCTAGGCAATTGCGGAAACATGAACAGAATTACCCGACCCATGATTTAGAATTAGCCGCAGTGGTCCATGCATTAAAGATATGGCGACATTATTTATATGGTCTCCATGTGGATGTTTATACAGATCATAAGAGCCTTCAGTATATCTTCAAGCAGAAAGAGTTGAATTTGCGACAACGACGATGGTTGGAGTTGCTAAAGGATTACGATGTTGATATCTTGTATCACCCCGGAAAGGCTAACGTTGTGGCTGACGCTCTTAGGCGCAGATCCATGGGAAGTCTAAGTGATGTACGACCAGAAAAGAAAGAGATGGCCCGTGAGCTTCAACAGTTAGCGAGCCTAGGAGTCTGAGTAGTGGACTCAGGTAGCAGCGGAGCTACTATTCAGAATTCAGCAGTTTCATCGCTAGTAGCGGAAGTAAAAGAGCGAAAATATGAGGATCCCATGCTAATGCAGTACAGAGATACACTCCCTCAGAAGGAGGAGTCATCATTTGATATTTCGAAAGACGGAGTTCTCCGATGTCGAGGCAGGTTATGTGTTCTCGATGTGGTAGGTCTACATCACCAAATATTGAGGGAAGCTCATTGATCCCGTTACTCCGTTCACCCCGGAGCAACGAAAATGTATCATGATCTTAAGTCTATATATTGGTGGAATGGGATGAAGAAAGACGTAGTGGAATTTGTAGCTCAATGTCCTAATTGCCAACAAGTGAAGATCGAGCACCAAAAGCCGGGTGGCTTGTTGCAAGCTATAGAAATCCCGACGTGGAAGTGGGAAGTGATTAATATGGACTTCATCACAGGGTTACCCCGGTCTCAACGTAAATATGATTCTATATGGGTGATCGTGGATAGACTCACAAAGTCAGCGCATTTCTTACCGGTCAGGACAACCTATGTGGCAGAAGATTATGCGAAGCTTTATCTTAAAGAGATAGTGAAACTCCATGGCGTTCCAGTATCTATTATCTCCGATAGGGGGACCCAGTTTACAGCCAAGTTTTGGAGATCGTTCCAAGAGGGTCTAGGGACCCAAGTGCGCCTAAGCACGGCATTTCACCCACAGACCGATGGGCAAGCTGAACGCACTATTCAGACTCTCGAGGATATGTTACGAGCATGTATGTTAGATTATGGAGGAAATTGGGATGATCATTTGCCACTCATTGAATTTTCTTACAATAATAGTTACCATTCCAGCATTCAGATGGCACCGTATGAAGCTCTATATGGGTGAAAGTGTAGATCCCCAATTGGGTGGTTTGAAACCGGAGAAACTAAGTTGATAGGGCCAGACTTGGTCCAGCAAGCAATAGAGAAAGTTAAGCTCATACAAGATCGGTTGCTAGCGGCTCAAAGTCGTCAAAAGTCCTATGCGGATAATCGTCGAAGAGACTTAGAGTTCGAAGTGAAAGATTGGGTATTCTTGAAAGTGTCGCCGATGAAGGGCGTAATGAGATTTGGCAAAAAGGGGAAGCTCAGTCCCCGGTATATTGGGCCATACGAAATTGTACGTAAGATAGGCAAAGTGGCCTATGAGTTAAATCTACCTCCAGACTTGGAGTCAGTTCATCCAGTATTTCATGTTTCGATGCTTCGGAAATGTGTTGGAGATCCTACTAGGATCGTCCCAGTGAATGATGTGCAAGTAACAGAGAAATTGACTTATGAAGAGATATCCATTGTCATACTAGATAGGCAAGTACGGAGACTTAGAAACAAAGAAGTGGCCTCAATTAAGGTCTTATGGAGGAACAACAATCGAGAGGAAATGACGTAGGAAGCAGAAGAGAGTATGCGATCCAAATACCCACATCTATTTCAGCCCTTGGAAGAAGTACAAAATGAGATGTCGAGATCATAAGGTATGCATGTTTTCCTTTTATGCTTTTGGGTCGTGTGTGGCCAATTTTTATGTTATTATGTAGTGGCCCTGTGTGGCATCGATATTATGGGCTGTTGTGGAAGGATGGCAGTGCCATAATGTAGGGGAAACTCTGGCGAAATTTTTATAGAATCCCCGAAGACTTTAACATTCGAGGACGAATGTTCTTAATGGGGGGGAGAATGTTACACCTCGGAAAATTTTTCGTTGGTACGCAAGAGAATGAACTAGTGATGAATATGAGTGCATGATGTCCATGAGCAAGAAACAACGTTTGATGACCTTAGGCGAGATTTCGAAAGTATCCGATGTGAGACGAGAAAGTTGGCTAAGTTAAGATGAGATACAAGGTGAGCAATGCATGTGCATGGACGGGGGTGATTAAAATGAGAAGTCTAAGAAATATGGGAAGTTACAGAATTGCAACTGCCCAGTGGTCGTAAATTGCAAAATACGGACCGTAAATTGCTATACGGTCCGTAAACTGGCAGTCGTAAACTGCCATGCAAGGCTTCAACTTTCTGCCAGCTGAGGAAATGGTTAAATACGACCTGGTGGACGGACCGTAAAGTGATTTACGGCCCGTAAACCATGGTCGTAAATCACCATGCATGCAGCCTTAGATTCTGGTTCTGCTTAAACTTAAAGACGACCACGAGGGACGGTCCGTAAACTGAAATACGGACCGTAAACCTCCATGGACGACCACTGTTCACCTAGCACAGATTTTCAATTCATTAAATATGAGGATCAAGACTTGTCTTATTTCATTTCCACATTACACCACTTCTCTCTAGAATCATCTCTCTACATTTATTTCATAAGTTTTCAAGGACCATAAGCCACCAACAACATAAACAAGTGAATCAAGTGTAAGAAAGCCATTAAATACCATTCAAGTCAAGAAATGCAAATGGAGAAAAACTAGGGTTTTGCTCAAAGTGGAGTAATATTAACCAAATCTTGTTCCTACAACTTCTAAGGTAAGATTCATGATTTTTACATGATGTTTAAGGTATTGGAGAATTAAAATACATGGATGGTAGAAAATGTGGTCAACTAGGTCATGAATGGTGAATAGTGACATTTTGAGGAATAGTTTGAATTGAATTATGAATGTTGTTGTGTTACGATATGAATGTATTATAAATGGTACTAAGATCATGAACTCGACACTTTAGACGAATGGACGAAGTTGGAGGTCATGACCATAAATATGGGAGAATTAGAAGCAAATTGAGAAATCTAGATAATGTGCATGATGTGAATGACTAACGGCCATTGTTATGATATTAATGAAGGTATAGACGCTAGCATTGGAAGGAAACGTGCAAGTGTAGAATAGTCCGACGAAAAGGTATGTAAGGCTAACCCTTCTTTCATAAGGCATGGTTCTTGGCCAAATTTCTAATTCCTCTATATGAGTATGTTATATTCAAGTGGTTGACGTTCCGAGCTCATAAGCTCACGATCCTTAACATGCACTACGCCCTCATATGACGAGTAAGCCTAAGATATGGATGTAGCAATAATGAAGATGATAGTGATGACGATAATAATAATAATGATGCCAAATGTGCCTACGGGCTATTATACTTATATGTGCCTATGAAGGGCTATAATGATACCCCGAGCTTATAACGCCGGGTAGGATATATGTATATGATTATGTATAACGTATGTATACGATTACGTAACGCGCACACACCTCTGCAGATGGTACGGATAACCCTGAAGCCTTGGTAGGGTCAGGTAGAAATAACATTGAGCCTTGGTTGGCTAAGTACGTATGAAACACCGAACCTTATGGTCGGGCACGCTATGTATGTATATAAGTGTATGGCTATGTATATAATATGAATATGAATGTGAAAAGACTATGTATACGAATGCGAATAAGGACATGTATACGAATATGAGCACAAGTATGGTACGAGTACTATTATGGAATACTGATGATGACGTAGATGTACAAATATGTATGAAAAATGGAAAGTCCTACGAAAGGTAGGTAAGCGCTATGACGATGATATTATTGTCTCCCCCCTCCTATGCTATTTCATATGTTGTTCATGATGCTTATTTATTGATGTTGCTCATGCTTTACATACTCAATACATTCTTCGTACTGACGTCCTTTTATTTTTGGACGATGCGTCATGCCCGCAGGTGCACAGGGAGACAGACTTGATCCATAGCTGCCTATTCGGAGATTACATAGAGAGCTTCATTTCCTTCGGAGCCATATCTTTTGGGTACTCATTATTTTGTGTATATAATTATGGGCATAGCGGGGTCCTGTCCCGCTAATGTGATATGTTATACTCTTAGAGGCTCGTAGACATGTGTGTGTGTGGGTAGATGTGTTTGGACTTGTCGGCCTATGTTTAGTATATCATTTTGTCGACCACGTGGGCCCATGTACATGGATGTGGCATAGATGCCTATGATGATATAAATGGGTTGTTGTCCAAATGGGACTAGTTGACGAATGAATGGAAATGCATGTATAATTATGTGGCTCACCTAGATGTAAGTATAAGAGTAAGCTAAGAGGGTGCTCAGGTGGGTTAGCACCGGGTGCTCGTCGCGGCCCCGAGTCGGGTCGTGACAACCAAGCAACATGAGAATATGATATGAATGCAAATGAGATGCAATGATACACACATGCTTTACACGGATGATGTCTACACTCCGACAGTTATAACCCATGGAGGATCGCTAAGTCTATGCACCTGTTGTGGCATACAGCTCGATCCAATAGTCAGTGTTGTGGGACGTGTAACCTGATCCAAGTCAGTGTTGTGGTACGTGCAACCCGATCTAAGTCAGTGTTATGGTACGTGCAACGCGATCCAAATATATATCAAAATCAATGAGTGAATGCATGATAACAGTGATCGCATGGATGAATGAATACTCGTGCCACACTTGGACACATATCACAACAACAACAACATCAATATCACAACTTTCCTTTCCTTCCAACTAGGCCCCCGTAGTACATAGAATCCTCCAAACTTATAGTAATAGCTAAGCATAAGTCCTAGAGTTACTAACAGCCCACAAGGCCGAACACATAACCACAAGACAACATAATATATCAAGGAGACAAACCACGAACAACGGTACCAACCTAAGAATTCATCCCAACTTCATACCCGAAGGTGCACATGATGTCTCCATCGATCCCTAATTTAATCTACAATCTTAAGTACAAAAAAAAATTAATTTAGAATAACCATCCCAACTAATTATTCATCGACCCAGGAATGCTTTCTCCATCACTTTCTATTTGCATATATATGAATTACTAATCGGAGTCTATCAAGTAAACTGTAACCTACCTCGAGGCCGAGAAGGTGCCATGATCATCCCACTGATCTTCAACTTCGAATTTCTGAACCGTGATCTGCAACGGAGAGTCTTGGAATATCAAGGAACCCCAAAGAATAATAGTCAATATTCTAGGAATTTATTCAAGCTTCAGGTTTTGCAAGGAAAAGATTTGAATTTACTCTCAACTAGATTTTCTAGGTTTTCACGAACTAATAATTCGGGTTTTATTGTTGACTAAGTCACCTAAGTCATTACTAATATTCCACCTCCTATAAAATCCCAATTTCAAGAACTAAAGTTGAAACCCATTTACAAAATTGAGAAAAGATTAGAAACTAGGGGTTGGTTAATCTTCCTAGAGTAAGACCTTGAAGGATTCTTTCAAGAATGCCCAGATTTTAAGCTTGGAAATTCCATTCTATAATCTTAGACTTGAATCGTTAAGAAACCTCCATTTTTATTAGCTTGGAAGATGAACTCTTAGTGAAATGGAACACTAAATGGAAGAGAGATGAAGTAAATGAGATACAGGGGTTACCTTCTCCAAGAAACCATTAGATTAGCTCTGAAAATTCCCTAGGCCCTTTACCATTATAAATTTTTCCAACATGGTTTCGGGTTAATTTAATAGCACAATTGTCCCTCGTGACTTAGTTGCACTAATCAAAAGACATTTTGAGATGCGAAACTCAAGGAAATCACGGTAATGGCCAAACGGGTCGTTACATTGGGTGACCCAGCACGAGCCTTACCAGCTATAGGAGCCCCACCGGGGGCTAGTGCTGTTGGTCCCCTGCCTCTGCCATGGCCACGGCCCCTAGCCTAGCCTCCACTGCGAGCTTCGGCCCCTGCAGCCTGATTGGGTACCTCGCTTGCTACTGCTCCAGCACGAGCCCTGACCATCTGTGAGAGAATAGAAAGAAAATTCAGATACTAATTTGAATCGTCCAAATACCAATTGGAATCAAGTTGCATGAACAAAAGTCACATAGCCTTTTGAAGATAAGTACATACACTACTACAAAAAAGGCCTTTGGTGGCAATTATTTAGAGGCAATTGACTAATTGCCGCTAATTGATTCTTTAAGCTAAACTATTAGCGGCATACAAATAAAAGCCGGTAAAATATCCTTTTTACTGACAATAATAATAATTCTCCACTAAAATTATTAATTGAACACAACTTTTCATTATTTTTATCTTTCCCTCCAATTTTTTCCACAACAATTAGTTCCCTTCAATTATTAACAAAAAAATAAATAACAAAACCCTAATCCCTTCTCAGACGCCAATTTAATTTTGCTGCTATTCCCAGATCCAAGACAACATAGAGGACACTTTGAAGACGCTGCTGCTCCTCAAACTCTCTTCACGTAGCTACAATCCCCTTCATTTTCTTGTACGGGAATTATTCTTCCCCTTCACTTTCTTGTCTTCATCCGCAAATATATTCTACTTCTCAAGTACCCTAACACTTGAGGTTAAGTTGAGTTGTGATGTGCAAGTAGAGTGATTTGTAATTTGTAAAAGCATACGTTTTTTTGTGTTCGATAAGTCCTTATTTTTCATCTCTGCCTGCTGTTAATTTAATTGCAGTTTATCAAATCGATTCTCTGTTTACCCTACTATTTTATGACTTGTTTCATTTTCTTGCTAAAGCCGTTGTTTATATATTTAGATTCTTATGATCGCTCCGTATTTTTTGAGTAGTACTGATGAATGTGATGTTTTTATTTGAATCTACAGCATTGAGAACTCTGTTACTTACTTGAAAACATGAATATAAATTGCTAAAAACATCTACCGTTTCAGGCATTCAGCCATCCGAATCTGCATCACACAAGCGTTCTATACTTGCAATTTAATTGTGCAGCTGTATCTTAATTGTGGATTTAGGTGGATGTGAACTATTCAGTTCGTTTGGTTTTTATATCGCTTCGTGTTATTGTTGCATTGTGAAGATGAGAACTAGTCGAACATAAAGTTGATTAAGTATTTCTGCAAACTGTTGTCTGGTTTTGAACGCGACATAAGTTCTCTTCTAAGAAATTTTCAATTGTATAAGGAACTAAGCCCCTACAAATTGAATCAACTTGATAGAACATTTAACCATTTATCCCCCAGAGTTAAAAGAAAACGTATGAGACCAAAATGTATAGGGAACATCGGGTCCAGGTTTGGGAGGTGTTACAAATCAAAACTTTCTGTTTTGTACCTGCTATTGGTATTAGACATACCAGTGAGTACAATGAAGAGTAAAAGAGATAGAAAATGTTGTTCTCAAGCTGATTTAGAACAAGAAAACAAAGCACTCTAGAGTGTAGAATATATTCTTGCAGAGATGTTCTGTGCGTTTCTTGCATCTGGATATTTCTGATCATTTCCCTTATCAGAGAAAAAACATAGCACCTCCACATCCTTGTTTACAGAACTAGCTTGACTTCATGGTTGATTGATATATACTTTTCGGTATATATGAACCCCAAGGATTGCATTATTTTCAAGTACATCACAAAAACTTCCATTTTTATTTATCTTTATTCTATAAGCAAACATGTAGTGTCTCTATTTCCCCCACATCCTAGATATAGATATGCTTATTTTAATATAATTATCCATCTGATAACTAATTAGCAGCTAATTTCATTACTTATAGAACAACACTTTTTAGAATAAAAGAATAAATAATCAAAGATACTTTTTAGCTCTTTTAAAAGATACTCATTTCTTGCAAGCAACAAATATATTCAAAAACAGATAAATAGAAAGTATTTGAATAATGTGTAGAGTTTTATATGAATTGGAAGAGTTAACATTTCATGTGGTGGAAGTGTTGCTTCATTGCCATTTGCACTAACCTTCTAACTTTTATGAGATGTTTGATCTGAAATATTAAAAGGGGTTATATTTGATCATGAATAGGAGGATAGAAACAATATTAACTTGGCACCGTTTATTTTCTAATAAAACTTTACCTCATAAGAAAAAGTACTTGTGTCTAAGTGATAAATTCTGATCAAGCCTCAATGTTTCTAAAGAAAGGAACTTCGAATGCGCACACAAGTTCTGGACGTCCAACAACTTGTCTATTAAGGTTTTATTATGCAATGCAGAAAATCCTCCTGATTAGTAAAGAAACAATACAGAATTCTTGTAATCTTACAAGGCACAAAGAATTTGGCTTTGGCTATGTCAATTGAAAAACTTGTAGCTGCTAGTGTGACTAAGCTGAATTAGTTGTTTTTAAGAAGTTACACACTTGGATATATGTTGCTCGACCTCTTCAAAAATGTCATTAGGTATGTGTCGGGCCCTCCAAAAGTAGTGCATTCTTGGAGTAATCCTTCCCTTTTTGATTGACTTGGTTTCTCGAATAGGTGCATTTCTTTAGCCCTCATTTTGCATTTCTGCATGATTGAAGGGGCTGATTTATATGGAGCAGCCAGTGTACTGTATGTCATTTTTTGTTTAAGAGTCAACTAAACATATATACTAGGATTAAGTAGACTAGAACTGAAATTTGTAATGAACACTGGGTAAATCACCTAGAGAGACATTAATTCTAAAGGAATAAGCTCAAATTGTTACCTTATGTTTAGCTGCATAGATATTTCCGATAAGTAGACTAGATTTCTTGTTACTAGCCTAATGATTCAAAAAATAGAATCACCTGCATGTATATGACAAAGGATTTATCATAAAGTCAATAGAAAAAAAAATTACATATGTGATTTAAAATGTATGTTTATATGACAAAACAAATGACCAAAGAGGCAAAGATGCATTGCTGAAGAATAAATCGAATCGGATACCAAGGAATCAATGGACTTGTCTGGTCTCTTATTGGGTTTCAAATAAAGTAAGGTATCACTTTTAGAAATCTAAAAATCACATAGGGCCAAGCAAAAGATGCCTCACACAGAAGGATCGAAAAGTATTGTTGCCTTGATTGATGAGAGGTATTCATTTATAAACTACAAATTATAATATTTTAGAACATCTTTTGCTGTGCTTAGTTGACATCATTTATTGTATCAGGCTAAAAACGGGTAGAGCCTACGGGAGCACAAGTTTTTACATTGACTCATAAGCAACGTAAGGATGATAAAGCACTTGATGAGGAGTCTCTGCAAAGGCAATAGTAGGATTTCTCGTCTCTTTCTTTTTTATCCCGAACGTACATCTTCTATCACTATTTCACTCAGCAAGGAAGCGATAGATTGCTTACCAATAGACCGATTCCATGTTATACAAACTTGTGTACTCAATTTTCATTATTTTTAACTTATGTTTGGTTACTTAATTGATTAGGACGTGATCAACGGAAAGTTGAGACATAGTGAGGGATTGAATGAGCAGCCTCCTCGCACGTTGCTTGGGAAGGAGATATGTATTCTCAAGTGTTGGGAAATTAAAAAAAAGTGGGTATGTTCGTGGTTTAGGACTTGGTCCGATGCCTTCTATAATATGGGCTATTAAACCTTTTTTTGGAAATATTTTCGAAGAGGATTAGTCTGATAAGGGAAAAAAATTGGAACAAGAGATTATATTTAAAGGAGTTAAATGAAGAATTGAGTTTGATTAAGAAAAATAGAGAGAAGTTGCTATCTGAATTTGTATGGGTGGGAAAAGCCATGTGCAAAAATGCTTCTAATGAGTTATCTATACATCAAAATATCAATGGAATCTCAGACGACCAGGTAACTTAATTTTAAACATTTGAGACATTTATACTGAAATTTTAATCTTGTAAAAATAATGTTATCTAATGTGTTAATATTTATTAGGTCCTTGATGCCAAAAACGGCCATGAACGAGCACCACAAACACCACGTATGCTGTTTAAAGGACATAGTGTTGCTGAAAATATTTCATCTTTTCACGGTATTGTTGCTAAATTTGTTGCCCGTAAATTTCTCTCAATGCTGATAGCCTTTTTTATGTCTTGAAAATAAGTATTATTACTAATAAAAAGAACTGCACATGAGCATGTTGTGGCTGAGCCACCATAATAGTACATATGTTTGTTATATTAGCTGGGGGAAACATATGTAGCTGGTGAGTCATTGTTACACCAAAAGCTAGTGCCTAGTGGTGACATAGAAAGAAGTATTATGATGTTATTTCAATGTCATGGAATGTTCACTGGATTGTGTAGCATTATTCCTGTTTGTGCCTGATAATTCTCCTCCATAAGGGATCAGGACCTTTCCTCTAAAAAGTTGGTCAAGGACTATTGAAGATACTAGATAGAAAAGGGAACTGAAAAGCAAAATTCATATGTATGTGTGTGTATATATATATATATATATATATATATATATATATATATATATATATATATATTGAGGACCCTTGAAAATGCCTTATAAAAATGGAAACTCAAGGACAAATAAAATATGTGTGTGTGTAATTCTTTGACAGCTCAAAAAAAATCTATGTACCCCTGGAAAAAAATTGACAGAGGTCACAACTCTAATTTAAAAAAAAAAAACTAAATGTACATCAAGTTTTCAGCTAAAAAGTGGATATATCAGTGTGCAAATATTCCACAATGACACATCCTCTGGTTCCCCAGTGTAATTATTTCAACAGATTACTCACTCAGATAAATGCAAGTGAACAATCTATTTGGCAAGTAATTAAAAACATGCAAGTATAGATTTTTATGGCAAGTAATTGAAAACATCATTGTTGTTTTTGATGTTTAGATGGAGGATTCATGCCCAGGAGTCACTTGACAGATTGATCTTTTTTTATTATTGGTCTCAATGATATAGTCTAAGTTTGTTGACAGTGGCTTACAGTCAAAGGTTGTGCTAAGCTTCGGATGCTAGCTTCGGAACAACTTCTATTAGTTAATTGACTTATTTCCCATGTATTATGTCACAGTAAACTTTCTAGTTTTCTAATATCTAGGAGGAAAGGTAGAATGTCTATATCACATACATCAGATTAGTGTAATTGAATATGTTCACATTTCACTATATTTGTGAAGATAACTTATGCTCTGTGTAACAGACATCTATTTTTTCTTGTTCGGATATTACTGAAACCTCTATTTAATATTATTTTACAGATGTACGATGCTGGATGTGCTTGCTAGTTAGATTGGTTGTTTTAAACAGGTTGAAAATTTGGTATAGTCCTATTTACAGGGGTGATTATGTCAGAGCTTTTAAGAAAATAGAGAGTTAGTAGGAATTTTAATTTCACAAATTTCACGTTATATTAGATGTAGATGTACAATTTTTTTTTTTTTTTTTTTTTTTTGCATAGATTTCATCTTTTAACATTCACTATCTTATTATTTCAGGTCATATGGTATGATGTTCAAATAGCATATGGAAGATTTCAATACTATGAAGAGTTGCAGGAATTGTTTGAGGACTATGCATTTAGAAACTTATTATTGTTGGTATTCGATAGGAATTAGTTACAATGACATTAGCTATTTAGTTTAAGCATGTGATTTTATCTTTTAGTTCGTTGAGACATTAATAATTAGTATTTGCTTTTGTTTCTTTAGATTTAATGAAATGTATTGTACTTTTATAAATTAATAATAGTATGTTTAATTAGCATTTTGCATTATAATTGTTGTTAAATATGTCTAATTATACTTGCTTTTGTATTTTTTTATTGCATTTAAGAACGAATTTAGTGGCCATTATAATTGTCACTATGCAATAGTGGTTAAAGTATGTAACTTCTAGCGGCAATAAAAAGACGCTAAAAGTGTTGCATTAGTCATTTTGAGAATGGATATTGCATCAATTATAATTGGCGCTACACAATAACCGTTAAAATATGTCCCTTTTAGTGGCAGTTTAATTGGATTTAGCGGAAATTTAATTAGATACTAAAAGTTGGACTCAGTTATTTTGGAAATGGATTTAGTGGCCTTTACAATTGCCGCTGAACAATTGTCGTTGAAGCCTATGGCCTTTAGCGGCAATAAAAACAATCTTTACCGGAACTCTGCTTAATTGCCGCTAAAACCTTTAGCGACGCCACATACAACGTCAAAAGTCTAATGGCTGGTAAATGTTATGGCGGCAATTAGTATTGCCGCTAAAGGTATTTTTAATTTCCGCTAAATCTCACTTTTGTAGTAGTGATACGTCTCCATACTGATCCGCAAGACTCTACTAGATATGTCCTTGTAGAACGAGATCGACGAACCTAAAGCTCTGATGCCAACTTTGTCACGACCCAATTAGCCGTGAGTGGCACCCACCCTAATTCCCTTAGTGGACGAACGATCCTCCTAACCAATTACTTAATCCTTTGAACAATCATAAGTCAAAACCAGAATTAAATCATAAATCTTGTCTAAGAATGCCATAAATAAATAACTGCGAAAATACTATCTATTACAACCCCAAAGATCTGAAAGTCATCCTACAACGTTTGAAATAATCACAAATGTTTGAAATGAAATAGACATCAAAAATAAGAAAGATCTTCAGGCGGCATGGCATACATAGATAGGAGCTCACCCTCGAATCTGATCATGAACTGGCCTCAAGCTAAATATGAGGTCTGGTCGAAGTCTCTGTCACATGTTCTAAACTCAAATAAAAAGTGCAGTAAGGTAGTATCAATATAAATACAATGCACCGGTAGATATCATAGGCTGACTAAGATTAGTATCATGCATACGTTCATAAAATTAATAAGATAGGCACAATTGCACATAACCAAATATTGTCATCAATAGAAATCAGCCAACACATGAATAAGATAAGTCCAGCCACAACCATCAACAAGAATAATGCAAGTTTGATGCAATGCAATGCAACAATGATAGTATCTCAACCGTACACACACGCTATTGGCAATTTTCGCTCAATAGTCATGACCTGTAGAGGACCCATGGTGTCTATGTACCACTCACTATGAATATGCAACCATCTCAATCAACAAGAAGAGTATATATTGACTCCTTCCTTCTCAAAACACAACAATTTTATCTCAAGTTTCGGTATATGAAGAACTAGCAACAAGCCCACATAATCAGAATTCACACCAACCAAATCATACTTTCTTCTATCAACTTTACTACATACACAATAAACTAATCAAAGTTTAACTCAAGTAAACCGTAACCTACCTCAGATACAGAACTGGAACAACGAAAGCTACTCCGCAACAGCTTTTCCCTTTCGTAATGCTTTGGAATATTCAAAGTCTAATAATGTAATACTAAGTGAGTAATGAATCATCTACTCAAACAAGAAAAATAATTGGGGAGAATACCCAATTGCTTCTACCCTTTTCAAATGGGTGAACTATCACTTATTGCAATTTCATCATAATCTTAGTCCCAACGATCATACTATCAGCAATTCATTGCTTTTTAATCAATTCAACCCCTTTCAAACAGTTTTTTGGCTAAAGTTTCCATTTTTATTAGAACGCTAAGTCTCAATAGCTAGAAAGTGATAATCTATACTCCTAGATGATTAAACAACAATAAAATCAACAACCCATCATTTATTTAAGGGTTTACTATTTCTAGGGTTCTAACCCGTTAATTCACCATTAGAGGACCTCAAACTAGTCATGGAACTTGAAGAAGAATAGTAAATTAACCACATAGAGATTATAACTTACCTTCAATGAGGAGTAATGACCTAGCTTTAGAAAATCACCTCTTACTGTTCTTGGGAATTGTTTTGGAGTTGTGTGGGGAATGGTGTCGGATTTTGCAATGTAAAATTCAGTTTCTATCTCCCGTTGATCGCTGCAGTGGTCAATGTTTCGCTACAGCGATCTCGCTATAGCAGTACTTCTCCCCTATGGCAGACCTCATTAACTCCCGACTCCCCACGACGCCGACCATCCCCCCCCCCCCCCCCCCCCCCCGCTATGGTGGGCTCGCTACAGCGGTATTACACTCGCTACAGCTATCACATCCGACCAGTGAGCTCTGGTTTTTTACTAGATTTTCACCCAAAATTCAAACATCAATCCCAGCCCTAAAGACACAAACCAGACATGCACGCAATGTAAAAATATGCTACAGACTCATCCGTGGCCAAGGAATTCCCAAAAAAGGTCAAATTCACTAACTCACCCTCAATGGAAATGAAACAAGTTTTCAAACAATGCACAACATACACACAAGATGAAATCAAGGCCTCAATATTCTTTACTTCTAACTCTTTGAGCTTTTATTAAGCTTATTCTTAGTCTCGGAAGGATACGGGTAGGGATAACATGGTCACAATGCTCATAACGACCTAGCGGGACATTACAGAGCAATTTCAACTAATTTAGGATATGTTAACAAATTATTTGAACATATTTGAATCTATAACAATACAATGATATGTAGAATTATAGTCTTGAACTTAAATTGTCAAAAATGTACAGAGCCGGAAAGGTTTTCTTGCTGTAGAAACTCTAGAAAATATATCACGTGATTGAATTAGTTTTTCTTATTATGGATTTATACTATGTGTCCTCTTTCTTTTATACATAAAAAATTCACTCACGTGAAAAACCTATTAAAGTGACATGTAAGTCGAAACTACTTGTAATAATATCTAGCAGATTGCCTTTGCATGGAAAGAATAATATAGCTATATATGAATTGTATCACATCCTCCTTTATTTTTATTTGTAGTTATGCCTCGAGGTAGAGGTCGAGCTAGTGGAGGTCGTGCAAGAAAATCCTTAGGTATTGGTAGTTTTTCCTACTTGTGGACACATGCCTACTATTCCCAATCCCAAGTTTAGTCCTCAACAAAGTGGTGAGAGTTCCTCCGATGGGGAACATCACATCAATCAAGTTCAAACATCAGTTCCTAGTAGTGCTCCACCTATTCAAACATCAGGTTCTAATAGTGCGTCGCCTATTCAAACATCAAGTCCAACTAGTGCGCCAGCTATTCAAATATTAGGTCATGGTAGTACACCGCCCATTCATTTGGAACCCTCTCTGATTACCCCTAATCATAACAACATAATAAGTGAGGGTACATCTTCTCAAAGCAACATAATAGGCGAAGTTGAGTGCATATGTACCCGTCAGTCATCGATGCTTCTTACTATTTCTCCCACATGGTCAGTCCATGCTTATACTATTATTTTTCATATACTATTATTGATATATGGTATGCCTTGAAAATAATGTCTTTTAATTTTTTCAAGCTAGAACCATCAAGATTATGCTCTAAGTGCATACATTAATCTTCCAAGCATGAACTTGATCCTAATGGGATCAATTGGAAAAGTGTCTCAGATGGGATAAAAAAAATATTTTGGAGAATTCAAGGTATAATCCACCACAATTGAATTTAGAAAGTGTATTAAATTTTATATATAGGATCTTAATGCCATTACTTTATAAAATTATTTCAGAAGGACTTCTATTGGGATACTTCAATTGATATTGTTGTGGAGGACCAATGAGAGCATAAGGCTACCATAAGATACAGTGATTTCGTTTTCAAACTAAAAAAAAAAGGAGTGCAGCTGAAATTTATTTTAGATAATGTGTGGAAAAGTTGGATGAGACTTTGGGACGATCCTAAGTGTGTTGAAAAGTCAGAAATAAATGCATGGAATTATTGCGGTGGTGAGAGTGAAGTTGCCACTGGGACTCACACCGGTGGCTCTATCAATGTAGGGGAGCATCACAAGTGACTTGTAAGTGTATATAAAATATTAAAAAATCTCATTTAAGTTTGCACCAGTCTGAATCTGAAAATCTCATTTAAGTTTGCACCAATCCAAATCTGAATGGAATATGAGGCAAGAATAGTTGACAGTAGTTGTAGATATAAGAGGTGGATGGAAATCAATGTTTTTTGTTCTCAAGTAAAAGAAGAGCAGAAGGGGTGATAGAAGAACTCATGAGTTTTATTATGAATCAACAAAGACTAATATTTCTCTATTTTCAATCTCATTTTTACACAAAAATTTCTTTTGTCGATCTTCTGAATTGAGTAACTTTTGCATAAGATGTTGAAAAGGGTTGAGATCCAACACCAAGTGAGATGCATTTACACCTCCATACACATGGTCATGATGGAACATCCTTTGTTGGTGAGAAATCCCAAATTGTACATGTAAGTCAACTTTTTTTGTTGTCCTTATTGTATACCAAATCTGTTCATTTCTATTCTCTCCTAGAACAACTGCTATATTTTCTTACATAGGATTTTTTTTTCTGTGTGTGTTCAAGGAATAGATGTTTTATTTCTTGAATCTTAGAGTGTTTTCCATAGATTTTGTGGGGTATCTATATTAGTTTCTTTTAATTTGTCAAATGGTTTATCTGCAGTTATTTTTTATAAACAACCTATAAAATATTTACTTCAAAGAGCACTTCTACTGATTTGAAGTAACACAACACATCTAATTCACATTCTCGATTTCATGGAAGTGTCAAATAAACATGGATCCCTGGTCGGGATTATGTTTGGTGTTTCTAGTCGTCTATATGATTCTTGCTGCTGAAGAGCAATGTCAATAAAGCAGAACTTGTGTTTATCTTTCTTGATTAGTTTTCCTTTTCTTTACCTGCTTCATTTTCATGTTTTGAGCTCTCTTTTTGTTGGAAAATGAAAACAAAAGGGACGAGGATAAAGGAGAGGATTTATAAAATAAAAAAATTGTGTGAGTAATTGAGTTCCTTTCTGTTGGCATGTAGAGTCTTATTCTTGAACGTGAGAAGTATAATGACTCAAATTTCATTTCCTACTTATGTGGTTTGAAACCTCAAGATATGATTCTCAATGAACAAGTTCTTTTTGCTTATGTGAATATCAATTTTACATGAAGAATGTTTTGTAGTTTAAATTGGTATGATTTATTGTATCTAGCAGATTCCTTTTGTAACAACCCGTTTGGTCGTTATAGCACTTTTGACCCATTTACCCTCGTTGACCCTTCTTCGAGTCCTGTTAGTATGAATTTGACTCACGGGAATGAGCGACATGGTTTCCGAGGTCAACGGGCGAGTTATAGTAGTGTTTGTGGAATCTAGAGTCTTAAATTGAAAAATCTTTGACCAATAGTTGACTTTTGTGTAAACGTGCCCACAATCGAATTCTAACAGTTCCATTAGGTTCGGAATGTGATTTGCGACTTAGTGGAGTCATTGGTTTGGTTCCCAAAGGGTTTGGGTGTGATTTGAGTCATTGATGGAGAAACTAGTTATGTTAAAGAGTTAGAGTTCACCACGGTCAACATCGGGTCAAATTACCCTGTGTTGATATTTTAAGTTTCAACAAGTTGTATGATGATTTTGGACTTGTCTGCAAGTTTTGGTGAGATTTCGAATAGTTTTGGATGGATTTGGGTTGTGCCGCGCTCTTATTCAATGTTTCGTCATAGTTTCTTTGGCCATAAAGGGTACCATATTGATCAAACGACCTTTGTTTTGTGTTCCAATTAAACTATTAGATCTGTATTGTAACTACAAAGCTGTAGCAAAAAGAATCGTGGCATTTCACCTTCGTATGAAGAAGTTAAGGTCATTTTAGTGCAGACAGTTGTTGTTATACCTGGTGTGTCTGTTGAGGCGGACATCTAGTCTGCTGGGGCAGAAATCTCAGTTTATAAAAAATCAGACTACGTTCATTTCATATTTTAAGCATATCTTGAGTTCTAGAGCTCGTTTGAGGTGATTTTCAGGCCATTGTTCTCGTCTCAGCGAGGGTGTAAGTATCTAACCTTTATATTGATGTTTCCTAAAGTTTTTTTTTTCATTGGATATCTACTTTATCTGAGTTTGATTGGGGAAAATTGGGATTTTGGACCCAAAAGTTAAAAAGTTGAAAATCATAATTTTGAAGATCAAGATGATAGCTTTTTGAATGGATTTTATAAATCTAGACTAATTAAGCTATGGGTAAACTAATTTTGACATAACTTTCCAGTTTTTCCCATGCTGGCTTGGGGTTACCTTTTTGGGTTCGTTTTGGGGTTTCGAATTAAAGTATAGAGTATTGTTGGATTTGTTTAGACTAGTAGGATAATATTTTGACTATATTGAACTCAATTTTTCTATTGAAATTATAGTTTTGCCCTTGTGGCTCTGATTTGGCTATTTTGGGTTCATTTTTGGGTTTTGAGTAAAATAATGACAATATGAGTATCCTTAGATTCGTATTCTAACGTAGAGTTCATATTTGATAGACTTTAATTGTTCGGAGGCTCTCCAAGGAAGGAAGGCAATGCTCAACTGGATTAGTTCGTGGCACATGTTCGGCGTCGAGGTAGGTTATGACTTACCTTATTGGTTAGACTCCATTTAACGAAGCATATGTAGAAGTTAGTTATTGATGGAGAACGCATATTAAGCCTTCGGGTATGAAGTTGGTATGGATATTCATAGGATTGGCATTGTTGACTGATTTGTGGGCTTGTTGCCTCTTTGTGATTTATTGGCTTGTTGTCATGTGCGTGATATTGCACTTGTACTTGCACTTAGTTTCCATATTGTGATATGTGTCCATGTGTGGCATGATTGAGATTTTATTATGATTTACAGTTGATATTGATACATGCATATAATTCATACACATTTTACATGATTCATTCACATGAGCCGTGTTTTGATATTAATAATGATAAGAGGGAAAGTGAAACATCTAAGGCTTCCTATTATGGTGTTTAGTATGCGCATATTTTGTATGGCCTCTCTTGCATATATATTTAATGTTACCTATGTGGTCCAAAGGGAAATTGTTCCGGATGTGGCATTGTACAGATTAGGGAATAAGTTCATATTGATAATTGATTTACGGATGTTGTTATGATTATTCACCCTCACGATTATTGTTGAAATTGGCATTCATACATGCATTTCATCCTACATTGATTAAGTGTTATTGCATTCATTCACTCATAGATAATGGAAAATTTTCGGAAACGATTGATGAAAGATTTATGGCAACTAAAAAAGAAAAGTGACACTTTTGATGAAAGTATGATATGAATCTGTGATTCGAGGTCTGTTCCGGAGCGGAAGGTATGTGAATCTGTGATCCAAGGTCTGTTCTAGAGCGGAAGGTATGTGTTCTCGTAATCCGAGGTCCATTCCGGAGGGAGTGGTGCATGGACACCATGGGTCCCCGCGGGTCATAAATATCAAGATGTGGAGGTATTCCGTCTATGGAATGTGTGTACGATATGAGACAGTTGGCCAGTGCATTGCATCACACACGCATTCATATTATGTCCATTCACATCTCTGATTTTGGTTGTTGTATCCGTTGTATTGCATCGTGCGTTTTAACCTTGATTCCTTGGTTGTTGATTTATTTGAGATGTTGTGTGCTTGTCAATCACTCACCTAGACACTTGATCGATTCGGGGGCTAGAGGTTATGCCTATGCTATGACTGTATACTACTGAGATCTAGTGTGGTTCACATTATTGCAAAACTTACTTGGATGTGTTTAGTGACCGCATTTGGACAACTTATCTGTCTATCTTTCTTTTATATATGTTAGCTAACTATTGTTGGCCTATGCTGCCTACCTGTACATGTTTTTCTGTACTGATACTACTTTTGCTACATCCTTTTCAGGGTGTAGAGTTATTCCAGGTACTTGAGCGAGATTCAGTTAGCCTTCAAGGATCTCACGGGGTTCATCTAGACTTTTCTATTAAATTCTCATTCTAAACAGAAGTTGTATTCAGGTTGTGGTTGTAACTTTTATTCAAGTTGTATACTTAGAAGCTCTTGTACTATTCAGACGAGATTCCTTGGGTAGTTTATGTAATTCCGCAATTATTACTTTTATATGATATTTAAGACTGATAAGCAATTATATTATTCTTCTGCATTGATAGATTATATGTTAGGTAAGTGAAGGGTTCGCCTACCAGGAGGGAGTGTCTGGGTGCCCGCTCGACCCTCATTTTAGGTCATGACAAGTTGGTATCAGAGCCCTAAGTTACCAGTCTATAAGTAGGAAAACATGTCTAGTAGAGTCTTGCGGATCAGTACGATGAGCTCTATACCTGTCTGCGAGAAGCTATAAGACTTTTAGGAAACTTCCAATTCTTTCATTCCTTCGTGCTTTTTCATTCGAATTAGAATCTAGTCAATTCTAATTGGCATCTGAATATCCATGTGTTAGGCCTCATTTGTTTTCATTAAGATTAAGACGTCCGAATCTGGATGCACATCTGAATGATTAAGATGTTTTCTCTAGATTTGAACACTGAATGATTAAGATTGTTTATTTTTCAATATCTGAATGTGGATAATGCTTTTATTTAAACATAATAAATATACAGTTCAAATAAAAAGTAACTAAATATTAGAAAATAAATACAAATAAAATATTATTTTATTAAAAAAATGAAAGAGTTATGTTCGCTAGTAATGGTGGAGATGTTTTGTAGTGGTGGTGGGTGGGGTGGTAGGGTTGGTGGTAGGGGATGGGGGTTGGTGGTGGGGAGTGAAGGGTGGGTGGGTTGGTGGCGGGGAGTGAGGGGATGGTGGTGGTAGGGGTGAATGGTGGAGTAGGGTGGGTAGGTGATGGGTGGGTGGGGGAGTGGGGCATAAGTGGAGTGGGGCTGGAGCTGGTGGTAAAAATTACCCATACAAAAATATCTCTTAATGATATTAAGACTTGGTTCAAGATCATAATGATTAAAACCTATTCAGACCGAATAAGTGCTTAAATCTCAATGTAAACAAATGCACTTAATGGTCTAAGGTCTGAACCATTCAGATTCAAACCTCCATTAAGTTCAAACAAATGAGGCCTTATTCTCCCACAGAAGGTGGAAACTCATCCTTAAATTCTTATGCGATCGGTTTGTTTTTAACATGTTGTGGTATGGTACGAGATGTGTCATCCTGATTCCGACGCATGACCAAGTTCAGTTTCTAACTATATCTTGAGGTTTCAGTTGTGTTGGATCGTGGTTAGACTCGTTTATTGTGAAGGGTTTCTTGAGAAATAAGGAATATGGTACAGAGGGTCAAATGACCTTCGTGTTTTCAGTGTTGGGTTGCGGGAAAGTGGCAAAAGTGCATTTGTGGCCTAATAAGCGTGATTTGTTTAATGATATCATTGATTTTGGAAAAAGTTTCAACTTCGTCAGGGTATTATAATGGTATGCATGGCATGAGTGTAAGTTCGGTAGGGATCATCGGATTTGGGCTAAGTATAGTGACCACGTGTAATGAAGAAGAGAAGTTGAGAATAAGGACACGAATGGCAACTTTTGTGGGAAACACGTAGCGAAGTAAGATTTCTTTAGGTATTTTGATATGAGTACTTTTCATGTTAATGTGATGAAAGAGTAAGAAAGAGGATTTGGATAGATTAATCTCCAATATTATGAAGGGAAAAATTGGTATCTGACGTGCTTGTTAGGATAAGGTTGAAATTGATACTAGATTGGATTTCATATTTGGTTATAAAAAGTTAAGTTGGGCTTCGACGTGACTATATGCTAGTGGTTGTGGGTTCCTCCTGGGAAAAGATTATTGGTTCAAGATCGGAAAGAAAGGTTACTTGTGACAAGTGGAGACTTAAATATTGGGTAGCTGTAGTCCTGGTCCTTCAGTAAAAGGTGTGTTCATCGGGTCTTCGTGTTTAGAGTAATGGTAAGGGGATTGTGGAATCAAGAGCTAGTTGATTTGACAGCTAT
This sequence comes from Lycium barbarum, assembly GCF_019175385.1. Classification (NCBI taxonomy): domain Eukaryota; kingdom Viridiplantae; phylum Streptophyta; class Magnoliopsida; order Solanales; family Solanaceae; genus Lycium; species Lycium barbarum. The sequence continues at coordinate 33,159,676 of NC_083340.1, forward strand.
GTCGCTAGCATACATAGTAAGATTGACATAAGGGTTCAGTGTTGAGTTGGTATGTGTGGTTATTCCATGGGCTAGTAGGAGCAGTAGTTGATAAATAAAATGACTCTAGTGCTGGAGTAAAGTTTTAGCACTCAAGGAGCTATCGGGTGTTGCATATAATATTGGATTACAGTTGAGAGCTTTGTACCTATTGTGTAAGTCGGCCAGTTCCTACTACTACTGGTGTTACTATTTGGTTGAGTTGATCAAATGGAAGGGATAATCGCACGAATGGTTTGGGGTGTTCTGGTTCAACAATTAGGACATTCGAAGTGGTAAATCAATCATGAGGTTCAAATTAATTCGAGTTGTAGAGAACATTTCAGAATTTGAATTAAGAGAATTTGAGCAAAGACACCTTGGTGGATGTACGTGAGGACATTAGTAGGACTGTGTATGTGATACGCTGGGTTTAGAGAGTATTTAGTTTTAAAGTTGAGTGAGTTAAGGGAACTCTAGTGTGTAGAGTGTGTGGTATACTACTATCTCCAGGATTGGCTAAGCTAGTTTGCAAGACTTATGATTATGCGGTATTCTATTGAGTGGGTTTGAGAAATGGTTAAACGGTGACGATGATTGTGATTTGATTGGAATTAGGGAATTAAAGAGTCAGGAAAAAGTATAATTGATCGAGAATTGATAAAAATAAGGTACATCTTCGGGATTACTTAGATCAGTATAGGTTATGGAGATGTTGTCTTACATATTTCAGACAACGTGTGATCATGAGTATGCTTAAAGAAGGGAGTCTACAGAAAAGGACTAAGTGATATAATGGATTAAGTGATATGATGATTTTTCGTGAGGTGTCATAATCAACAACTAGTGAGAAGAAAATTTTAGGTAACTGACATGTTAAGGCTTATGGAAGTGGCCTATGTGGTACACAGTTGGGTAATTTCGTAACACTCTTCAGTGGATGAGTTAGTGTGGTTTAAGAGAAAGGAATGGTGGAAATCCCTATTATGTAAGGGCTAGAGTTATATTTTCGAGATAAGACCGTATTCGTGGTAGTGTATTATGTTGTAATTAGTTGTGACTGGATAGCTTGGGTGGGCATTTTTAGATATTAAAGGCTTGGGAATAGTTATATGAGGTTGGCGCAAGAGATTGCGAGATTGATACTTTCGGAATAGTGATATACGTATCAAGGTATTACAATGGGAGATTCGATGGTTAAAGGGTTATTATATGAGGCTACCGATTTTGCGTCGGAAATTTTGGGGTGTATCAGATTTGCGTATCGGATAAAGGTTGATAAACATGAAGATTGCAAACATAAGGTATAGTTCTTCGATACTAAGTTGACAACTTGGATAGGACTCAACTTTTGGAGTCGAGGGTGACAGACATGATTGATTATGCGTGATGAAAAGATTAGAATTGGCCGCCACAGATGTGTGGTAGGACTATGATTGGTTTTGAAAAGTTGGAGTCAGTTCGAGAGGCTATTAGTGGTATTCAGGGGTTGTGCATTCATTCCGGGTCAAAATTGTTTGATTACAGCTTGATGGACTATGTTTATATTGCCAGAGGGACTTATAGGTTCCGAGTAGATCACCTTCACGGATACGATGAGTTTCAATTTAGATTTAAGGTATGACAGGTTTATCGAGCTTTATAAGGGTTTGCGAGCGCACTTGATGATATTTTACCGAGAGCAGCTATTCAGATAGATATAATATTTTACGTTGATTTGGTAATGATTTGAGGAGGTACTATGTTTTTGAGAGGTCTTTAGAGTGATTAGATAGTTTCCTACCTACTTGGCTCGGCGAGGTATTTAGTGGTATGCTTCCTGTATTGTAATTTGATGGTTTAAGAAGACTTGTAACTAGCAAAGTCAGCTATGCGTAAGATCAGTTTGATAGAATTTCATAGAGTTGCTCCAATAAAGCAAAAAGTCTTTTCTGGCAAGAGTAAATCATGGTTTCGGACCTTTGTTTATGTGTTTCTAAGAAATCATGGTGAGAAGAACGACTTTAATGCTTGTGGGGCCTATCGATTGCGTTCAGAGGTATGGTTTTATCGAATCTGAGAATTCTAGCAAAAGAAGTTCTTTATTTTAGGGATAAGTTATGAGAGAAACTCAAGTATGGCAATATGGAAATTGGGTCTTTTGGCTAAGTTAGAAGAAGTTTTGATTGATCAGGTGAGCAGGAAGTGATTTTGGCGTACTTCGTGCCATTGAGGTTTCCATGTTGTTATATTAAAGATTCCTTGGCTACAGTTAGCTTTAATACTCTTTTTGCGCTCGAGGACGAACGATTGTTTAATTGATATCCGATGAAACAACCCGTTTGGTCGTTATAGCCCTTTTGACCCATTTACCCTTGTTAACCCTTTCCCGAGTCTCGTTAGTATGATTTTGACCCGCGGGGATTGGCGACATAGCTCCCGAGGTCAACGGGCGAGTTCTAGTTGGATTTGTGGAATCTAGATTCTTAAAGTGAAAAGCCGTTGACCAACAGTTGAATTTTCATTAAACATGCCTGCAATCGAATTCCGATAGTTCCATTAGGTTTAGAATATGATTTATGACTTAGTGGAGTCATTGGTTTGGTTCCGGAAAGGTTTTAGGTGTGATTTGAGTCATTGATGGAGGAAATAGTTAAGTTAATGAGTTAGAGTTGACCACGGTTAACATCGGGTCAAGATGGTCCTGTGTAGATGTTTTGAAAGTTCCAACAAGTTCGTATGATAATTTTGGACTTGTCTGCAACTTTTGGTGAGATTCCGAAGAGTTTTGGATGGATTTGGATTGTGTTGCGCTCGTATTCGATGTTTCGCCATAGTTTCTTTGGCCATAAAGGGAACCATATTGATAAAAACGACTTTAGTTTTGTGTCTCGATTGAACCATTAGATCTGTATCATAATTACGAAGCCATAGCAAAAAGAATCGTTGCATTTTGCCTTCGTATTAGGAAGTTATGGTCATTTTAGCCTGAACAATTGTTGTTGTACCTGGTGTGTCCACTGGGGTGGACGTCTGGTCTGCTGTAGCTGACATTGGTCCGCTGGGGCGGAAATCTCTGTGTATAAAAAATCAGACTCCGTTCATTTCGTATTTTGAGCATATGTTGAGTTTTAAAACTCCTTATGAGTTGATTTTCGCGGCGTTGTTCTCTTCTCAATGAGGGGGTAATTATTTAGCCTTTATTTTGATGTTTTCTGAAGTTTACTTTCATTGGTTATCGATTTTATCTGAGTTGGATTAGGGAAAATTGGAGTTTTGAACCCAAAAGTTGAAAATTGGAAAATCATGGTTTTGAAAATCAAGATGATGGCTTTTTAAATGGGTTTTATGGATCTAGACTAATTAATTTATGGCTAAACTAAATTTGACATAAATTTCCAGTTTTTCCCTTGCAGGCTAGGGGTTACCTTTTTGGGTTCGTTTTAGGGTGTCAAATTAAAGTATAACAATATGGATATCGTTGGACTTGTTTAGACTCGTAGGGTACTATTTTGACTATATCAAACTCGATTTTTCATTGAAATTATAGTTTTTCCCTTGTGACTCGGGTTTGGCTATTTTGAGTCCATTTTTGGGTTTTGGGTAAAATTATGGCAATATGGGTATCCTTAGATTCATATTGTAACATAAACTTCATATTTGATGGACGTTAATCATTATGAGGCTCTCTAAAGAGGGAAGGAAAGGCTTAACTGGATTAGTTTGTGGCACCAATTCGACATCGAGGTAGGTTACAACTTACCTTTTTTGTTAGACTCTAGTTAGTGAAGCATATGTAGAAATTAGTTATTGACAAAAGCATGTTAATCCGTTGGGTATGAATTTGGGATGGATATCCACAGGATTGGTACTGTTACTGATTTGTGGGCTTGTTGCCTCTTCGTGGTTTATTGGCTTGTTGCCATGTGTGTGATATTGGATATGTACTTAGTTGCCATATTGTGATTTGATTGTGATTTACACTTGAGATTGATACATGCATATCATTCATACATAATCTACATGATTCATTGACGTGAGCCATGATTTGATATTAATAATGATAAGAGATTGATACATGCATATCTCTGATTCTAGTTGTTGTATTTGTTGTGTTGCATGGTGCGTTTTAGCCTTGATTCCTTGGTTGTTTATTTATTTGAGATGTTGCGTGCTTGTTAATCACTTACCTAGACACTTGATGAATTCGAGGGCTAGAGGTTCCGCCTAGACTATGGTTGTATACAACTGAGATCTAGTGTGGTTCATGCAAGACTTAGGTGGATGTGCTTAGTGACTGCATTTGGACTACCTATTTGTCTATCTCTTAGTTTTTTTTTATATATATATGTTAGCTAATTGTTGTCAGCCTATGATGTCTACCAATTCGTGTGGTTTGTACTAATACTACTCTTGTTACATCTTTTCGGGGTGTAGATTTGTTCCAAGTACTTGAGCGAGATTCAGTTAGCCTTTAAGGATCTCACAGAGTTCATCTAGACTTTGCTGTCAAATTCTCATTCTAAATAGAAGTTGTATTCAGGTATGTGATTGTAACTTTTATTCAAGTTGTATACTTAGAAGCTCTTGTACTATTCAGAACAGATTCTGTGGGTATGATTAGCATTACTTTTATATGATATTTGAGACTGATTAGCATTTATATTATTCTTCCACATTAATAGATTGTATGTTGGGTAAGGGAAGGATTTTCCCACCAGAAGGGAGTGTGTGAGTAACTGCTCGACCCTCATTTTGGGTCGTGACACCTTTCTTCTTGATAACTTCAGTGTGCTTAAGCTGCTTTAATCAATTAAATTTATTTTCCAGTTCATTTATACCAGCATGTTGTGGTTTATGACAAGCAAGAATTGTGGGGCAAAACTTCTAGACAGAAAGTTATAAATTACATTGAATGGGAGAAAATTCATCTCTTCTTTAGTTTTCTGCTTACTTTGTGTTATTATGTTGTACTCCCTCTTTATTGGGACTAATTTGTTGTGCTTATATAAGGGTTTGTTTGCTGACCTATTCAAGATTTAAAAGATAGAAGTCCTCACTGATTAGTGTATATATGTTAAGTTAGAATGTGTGCGAATTGAGTTGTGATAGACTATTGAGAAGCTAAAAATGGAAAAAATTAAGAAGCGGAATTTTTTTTGCATGTATTTTACCTTGTTTCTCTGCGCAGTTTTATTAGTGTATATATTATTTAGAATGTGTGTGAATTGAGATGTGATAGAATGCTGAGAAGTTGAAAATGGAAAAATTATAAGCGGGGAAAAATCTGCATATATTTACCTTGTCATTTCATCACTTTTTTATTAGTGTCTATTTTATGTTAGAATTTGTGTGAATTGAGTTGTCATAGAATGCTGAGAAGCTCAAAATGGAAAATTTTGAAGCTGGACGAATTTTGTGTTGTGTATTGCAAAGTTTTGCATGTATTTTACCTTCCCCCCCCCCCCCCCCCCCCTCTTCTACAGGTAAAATATCAGGAAATATTACAACAACAAACACAGACCCAGTCTGATATTGATCGGTGTCATGCATATTACCAAGCCGTGGGAGGACAAAAGAAAAGAAGAGTATATGGTCTTGGATCTCAAGCAAAATGCTACTATGGGCAGAATCTTCGTGACTCTTTTGGAGTCGATGCTACATCTTCAGCTGCACCTCCGAATGCTCAATCAACACCAACAGGAAATCTGGATGAGTTTGTGATGCGCTTGATTCCTGTATTTACCGAACATATAGATCCTGTAATCATTGAGCAGGTGCGTGGATTAGCTATTTCGCCCTCGCATCAGCCAAATACTGATCTTACCAGCCACCCATCAGTTGTGACACCTAAATTTCCTATCGCTCCTACTGGTGCTAACGTTGATGAGGTTCATACATTGGGTTTCGATGAGTAAAGAATGGAAGTCCACTGCCCCTAGCAGGCGAAGCTGAACTCGGAACCGATGGCTGTTGTTGATACAACATAACCCACTACTCAATTTGATTAGAAGATACAGAAGAACTAAGGGAATATTACTTAGACCAGGAAATAGTTAGCTCTAATTTGTTAGCCTATTTTGTTTGGACCATGACTCTCCAACCTCGCAATACTTAGCCTATTTTGTTTGGATCGTAACTTTCCAGCCTCGTAAGAGTCAGGCTATTTTGTTTGGGTTTGTTGGTGTTTGCGGATGGTTTGTACTTAACGATACAATTATATGCATTACGCTATATATTTTGGACCTTGTTGAATATTAATGTATATGAATATCAGTCATTTTAGTTAAGAATGTATATGAATATCAGTCATTTTAGTTAAGTGTATTTAAGATTTCATGTAATACGCTTGAACAGGGTATATTTAATTTCATAAATAAAAAGAATTTTATAAAATATTTAGCGAAGGATATTTTTTGTAAAATTAAATCTTGCAACGGATTGACAACAAAAGATTTTTGTCGCTAAAAGTAGGAAGAATTAGCTATAAAATGACTAGTGACGGACTAGCGACAGACGCTTTCGTCGCTATTAATAACAAACGACGAATTTTGTTATGAATTTTAGTGACAAAATTAGACAAAATAGTGACGGTTGTTTCTGTCGCTAAACTTGGCTACAGATATATTCAATCGCTAATCCGTCGCTAGCGACAGATTTGTATTTTTCATCGCTATGAGCTTAGCTACGAGATTTTAGTGACAAACCTGGATTCATCGGTTCAAAGACGGTAATAAGTTGTTTAGCGATGAACATAGGCTATTTTTTGTGGTGATACAAAAGGTATTTGCCGTTACCTTAGATGCTTTCTGCTTGCTCCTCAAACGAGTGCGGATATCTGGATTTCATGTCTTTTTCGGCTTCCCATGTGGCCTCTTCGACTTTCTGACTCTTCCACAACACTTTTACAGAGGCAAGTGCCTTAGTCCTCAACTTGTGAACCTGACGATCAAGAATAGCTACAGGGACCTCTTCATAGGATAAATCATCCTTAACCGTTATAGTTTTAGTAGGAACAACCAACGACGGGTCTGCTACACACTTCCTCAACATGGATACATAAAACACTGGGTGCACAGAAGTCAATTCTTGCGGTAACTCAAGCTCATAAGCCACTTGACCAATCCTTCGCAGATCCTGTATGGCCCGATATATAGGACTAAGTTTCCCTTTCTTTCCAAACCTCATGACACCCTTCATTGGTGAGACCTTTAGGAACACCCAATCATCAACCTGAAACTCTAAGTCCCTTCGCGGCATATCTGAATAGGAATTATGGCGACTTTGAGCCGTTTTCAAGCGCTCCTCAATCAACTTAACATTCCGCTACTTTTCTCGATGTCTTTGGGATCCAATCATTATTGACATCAGAACATATAAGGACGACTTATTTTAACATGAGTTATCTTTCCTCCTCTGACCTCACCGTCATCATCAGAACACTTAGAGACTACATCATAGATGTTCGCACATCACCACGATGGACACATCTGATAGAAGTAGGACTTAGGCTTTGAATGTAAGCCTAACTTGGTGCGGATGAGACAGTCTTAAGTCATATAATAGGAATATGATCCTAACATACATCATAAAGCTTTAGCATAGGCATGACATGAATACGTCGAATCTGCGTAGAATACTTTTGAGATAACTACCATAGAGTACCTGAAAAGATGTCACTTTGAAATAGGAACATACCTTACTTCGAAGCTTACCTTGTTCTCTCTGAAACATAGATATGAATACCTTGGCTCATCCTTCTTATTATCGTGAGCGGATCATAAAGGATTGAGGGAAAAGGAATCATAGGTACGAATCATATGATACACTTCGTTTTAAAAGCATAGACATGACATGGGTATATTGAACATAGAGGACGTAACATGGAACATGCATATATGGAAACATGACTAATATGGTAAAAAGCGTGAATACGTGAATAGCATGACATGGGCCATGGGGATATGAGCAATATGAGATTTACATGAGTACATCGAATATGCATACCATGGTGTTTGGACATGATTTCATGATTATTAAGAATAAGGCATAAGTGTGACTTGCATGTAGTACAATTGTAGGCTTCACTCTTAGGTCAGGGACATGGGGAATTTATAAATCATTACCTTTAGAACTTAAATATACTGAAAGAATGGGACAAGATTCAACATAGCTTACTCTTATCCTTGTAAGTTGACACCATCATCATAAAATAAAGTTCACGAAGTAAGGAATCATAGGCATGAATACTTCGTTTATCGAGCACCTGAGAGATAAGTAGAAAGTCACGTTGAACACAAACAGGGCATAGGTACTTAGGAAAGAAAAGGGACATCCTTTGTGCATAGTTATGAGATGGTTTTAAAAATTCATTAAAGAGGAAACTAAGAATTAGCCCAACATCTCCTTTACTCATAACCTACCCTCATAATTCATTATTGTCATCATGATCGTAAAATATTAGCGAGAGGAACATAAGCACGAATCTCATAGGGTCGTAGGTAGGACATTCATCATGACTTACTTTCATTATTACCTTTCAACATCATTGTTATGATACTGCTATAAGTGGAATGCATGAAGAAATAGATCGTGGGTACGAGTGCGTGGGAACGTGGATAGCATAATCATTGAGGTTAAAATAAGTCATTTACCTTTGGCATTCTCCTCTTGTTCAAGGAATCGGTGTGGATCAAATATTTGGAAAGCACTTAGAAGCTAGAGCATGGACATGGTTATATAAGCACGATAGATACGTGAGATATGAATACAGTTTTAACTTTAGACATGAGCACAACCTAGCGTGCTAAAATTGATCGAACATTCTTTTGTATAGCTTGCTATCTTTATGGAGTCTTAATTCCTAAATCATAAATATGGGGCGTAAGGTATGAGTAGAGTACATTTGGGCATCACTTCAAACTTTTCTTCCTCGACATTTATCGATATGTGGAACATATGATATGCCTTGGTACCTTATCGTACCATCTCCCCCTTAGTTCAAAAGCCGACAATTTAAGCCTGTGGATCTCGTAAGTGTAGCAATAAGTCATCATCCGACCTTCTTCTGATTCTACCTCTAAGACACTCACCATAAGACTTATCTTTTCATTTCCCTACTTACCTTCTCTATTACCCATCAAAATAAACCTCTTAAGAAAACTTACTGACACCACGCACTCTAATGCTGCCTAAGACACATTAAACAAGTTAAGACTATGTCAAGAGACTCAACATCATCTAATTATATCTTCTGGTCAAACACTACCTTCTCTTAGCCACATACACAGTCACACTGAAGTATGTCTACATCCTTGAAGGAAAAGTTAAAATACTTCTCTCTAAACTTTCAATCACAAGATAGCCACATAAGACAAAGTAGATCTAGCGGGCACATCAACTCATGCATATCAAAAAGGAATAATTCATGTGTTGATGTTAGAAACACTTGGAAGAGGCTTACATTGGTGTAGGAGGATGATGGGAAGAAAGAATGGTCATTCTAGGGCTTGAGGATTTGAAGAATGAAGTGAAAAGCCAAAAATGAAGTCTTAAAGTTGTTGTCAAACCAGTTTTACATTCATTTTAGGCCCATTTTACGGTCCGTAAATCATCTCGTGAAACTATAACAGTGTGCTAGATCTTTTGAGCATTTTTACGGCAAATTTTACAGCCTGTAAAACATTTTACGACCCGTTTTTACAGACCATAAATTATGACGGAGTCGGCAGAACACTGTTTAGTAAATTGTACATAACTTTTTGTACAGATGTTCGTTTGACTTCCACCATATACCATTGAAAAGGTATTCAAAGGGTTACAACTATCATGTTGGAAGGTTTCCCAAATTTGCATATGTATTTTTACGTATTCTTGATTAAAGTAAGGCTTTGTGCAAACTCACTTGGAAACATGCTCCATGGGGTAGCTTCCGTTTTTACTTCGTCCGAAGACTCTCCTTATGAATTGATTAAGTTTCGAACCCCCTTTCTACACTAATCATATTGGTTTCATTATACCAGGTCTTACGAGTCAAACCTTAGCCCGAATACACGAGGTGTTACAAAAATTCAGGAGAGAAGAATCAAGGAAATAAATAGATTTGTACCCGCAATATTCATCAATAAAATACATGTTTGTTCATTTGTTTTGGAGTTCCAATTTATTATGCACACATCAAAATTGGTTGCAAACAAATTGGCATGCCCGGTGAGACCAAATTTTCTCTTTATCTCTTCTCTCACAAATCAAATCTGCAAAATCTGGAGCCACGAAACCACCAAGATGGAAGCTCCATTTTTATGGGTACTTCAAGTCTCATCTTTGAGTTTCAGCAAGTCTACACTCCCATAAGCCTTGAAGTAGGGGGCATTTGTAGACAGCGAAATTTTACCAGATTTGAAAAGGACTCTACAAGATGAGTTCAATCCATCTTCAAACTCTAAATTCGGTTAGGGTTCTTAGAGGCTAACTCCACCCTAAATGCTAGATCATGCCTATAAAAGGGGACACATATTCCCTTGAAAAGGCATCTCGAATAACCTATAAACGCATGGGTATTTACAAAAGATCAAGGCATCATATACTGCCTTTATCAAGCTGCCTGGCGTTCTTGGAGATCAAATACATCACAAGGAGGTCTTTCTATGTTTGAGAAATACACTACTAAGGGCCCTCGAATCACGGAGAAACATTTGGAGAGAAGAATCAAGAGAATAAACAGATTTATACCCACAATATTCATCAATAAAATCTTTGAACATATTTGTTGGTGATTTGCAGTCAAATTTATATCAAATAAAATTTGTTGCAGACAATATTCACTTCATTAAATCACTAAACCATGATAAAATGTATTGATTTGGTGCAAACATCTAGTGTGGGTAAATATTTACCATCCTCTTGTGGTACCGCGGTAAATGGCTTCAGGTTTAGAAACAACAATCTACCCAAGCACTCGCTCCTCTTGTATAAATTGAAAAGCATAAAGGTAATTGTTTTTAAATAAGGAAGTATGATATTCTTTTTAGGATACACTTCAAAAAAATGTAACATATAAATTGCAATGAGAGGAGTAAAAAAGATCAACGGGTCAGTGACATGTAAACAGCTTCCACTGACGAATAAAAATTTAGAGATCTTGTATTTTTATTATACTATGCATATTTTGTTATGTTAAGTTAGCGCAAATATATCTTAACATAGTGAGATAATGTTCGTTTTGAGTAATACCAGCATGGTTTTTCAAAAGGTCTCGCATGTGTGTCTTTATTCACACACCTAACAATCTCCCCTTATAACTAAGTTCCATCACCTCATAAGCTTATCTAAAGATTCATTGTGTCAACCATATATATTGTTCGAGTATTTATGTTAGGTGAAGCTCACATGCAAGTTTCTTTTTGCGTGTGCGCGCGTGTTGCCAAGCTATTGGTAGGGTAAGAGTCACAATAGAAGTTACATGTTCAACAAAATCAAATAGCTTTAGCGAAAAAATCTGCATTTGTTTTAAAAAGAATTAGTTAATATGTATAAAAATGTATAGTGAATACGTAACTCGGTAAGCAAAAAAAGTTGTGATTTAGAACCCATAAACTTAAAATCTCAGATCTGCCTCTAGCTACCGGTAAAGATAGTAAACCGAGCCCCATGCCGACACTGTGCCATCATCATACTTTTCCTATCGAACCATGGGCTCTAATACTAGTTGCTATGCACAACTTTTTACCCAATAAATCTTATACCATTAAAAATATTTCTACACATTATATGTAGATTTCTTTTCTTTTCAACTGCCTAGGTAAATTTTGTTGGTGCACCCAACATACTTTTACTTTTTAACTCTAATGTTGAATTAATATATTCTTCTTTGTTTTCTTTTCATATTTATCTTGAGAGTCCTTACTGAATATTTGCAGAGATGTTTCCTCTTCCCCACAAGGGCACTACTCAGACTACTATCATGTTTCTATTCAACTTCTTCCTCTTCTGTTTATAATCATGAGATTCTATATATGTCTGAACATTACGATATATTCTGCATTTTAGATGATTTCTTGATTGACAGCTCTGACCTACTGGACCATCTTAATCTCTTGATACTTTATAGAGCTATTAATTTGTGGATGTTGATGTAATGTTGAGTTTTTTAATCTTTCTTACTCCACTATATCTTTCAAATTCAATTGCTAACTTATACAAGTTGAGTGACACTTTTGAATTCGCCAATTCCTAGGTAATCAAAGCATAATTTGGTTTGTACTTGGAATGGTCAAAAGTACTCATAAATGGGACCATTTGTATCACCAGAGTGTGCATGAGTAAGACTAAAAAGGATTCAACCTTTCATTAATGCTAGCTCCCCCTAAAAATGTAACTATCTTCAAAAGCTAGATTTTCGTTGAATTCCCTTTAGATCGTATATGTGACAGCATGTATAAAGAGGTCGTGTGACAAATAATGAGACAGCCATGTTAACATCCGGTAAGAAACAATCAAAGTCATGAGTATATTGATTCCATTTATTATCTATTCATATTCTTGAGATAAATCATTGCTTCGGATCAATAGGTAATGCTTGAAATAACGAATTATATACCCTCCAAAGCTATTTGCAATCTCCCTACGTGTCAAAATGCACAACTTTAGTATCATTTTATCTTCATGTCGAGCCTTGTTTATTTGAACTTAGTGAAAGTCTTAATCTTAGTCATTCAAATCTCAGTCTATCCCACCTACTACCACTATCAACCATCACGGTTAATCACTACTGTCAGTCACCATCACCACTAGCTACTACCCCAACATGGTCATTAGCCGACACCATCCCCATTTAACACCCTCAACTACTAGTTATGACCATCACCAACTGCCATATAATTTTTTAAGAATATTTTATTGATATAATATTAGATTAATTTATAAATTTTAGAGAAAATTCGATTGGTTCGAGCTGGCCTTTGACTATGGCCTCGAGGTCCAGCGGATCAATCCAGAATTAAGGAGCCG